>NW_010223945.1:0-3714 GCF_000690775.1 Eurypyga helias
CAGGGGGGTGGAACTAGATGGTCTTTAAGGTCCCTTCCAACTCAAACCATTCCCTGATTCTATGATTCTTTCAAGGGTTCCTGCATCAGTTAAGAACTGCTCTAACCTAGGAGGACAGGAGCCCTGGTACCAAGAGAGTCTTCAGAACACTAGTTTATGGAAATAGTTCCCAGACAGAGAAACCTGAGCGAATTGCTGGTACTGAAGGCCATAGGCTCTATCAGCATGGTGCTTCACCCAGGACAAGAGAGAGAGATTGGAAAGGGAAAAGAAAGGAATTTAGTTGAAGAAAAGGAGTCGGGCAAAGTGCTTTGGAGAACAACTGTCAACGTTGTTAAGTGCAGTCACCCATTCTCCCAGAGGGCTTAGTAGGAGAACTCTATTGCAGGTTGTTTTTTTCTAGTAAAAGCAACTAATTTGTACTGGACTTTTCATTTTAATAATGACAACTTAAAATGTCATGTAGTCAGTTTTAACATTAAATTGCTATTTGGGTTTGCTCCAATGATTAAGAAACCCCTTTTTCATTTTCCCTGTTCACAATGCCTACAGCAATTCTCTACCTTCTAACAAATTATGATGTCAAGCAACACCAAATTTCACAAACAGGCTGTCTGACAGGCCTGTACTGCGCACACACGCTAAAGAACTGGCACCCAAACGGCCAGACAAGCTGCCTTAATTGACATCTGCTCTTGGGTCACCCCGTCTTCAACTGCTTCAGAGCAAACAAGCATGAACAGCTACTTTACCAGTTGTAGCACCTACCTTCAGGAGAACAGGTCAGGTTTTGGTTTAGCCAGCAACTGTGCTCTATGAAATATATAAGCACTTTGATAAGACCAGTTTATTGCTCTTCCAGTCCTACAAACAGGACTTCATCCCCAGGCTACACATTTGAGTTGTTTCCATCCAGTGTAGCTCCTCTTATTTATGCAAGACACCTTGAATTATTTTTGTACAGGCAAGGCTGCAAGAAGAGAACCTGTGCCCATAAAAACTTCACATCAGAGATTCTCCTGGACGGTAGAAAACATAGGGTAATCTCTTTCAAACAGTTGAGAATGCTGAATCCTTCTCTTCCGGGAAAGACAAACCACTAACTATGGAAAACAGTAATACAGCATCTCTTTCATCGGTCCCACCTATGTGCTGCCTCCCAGTCCAGCTCAGCTCAAGATAAGCATTGAGCTCTTAGGCTTAGAACGAATTATACCATTTTGACACACTCAGGAAAAAAGCAAGGATATCTTAAATTGAGAAAACAGCCCTGAAAATAACAAAAAACACCTTGTACTTTATCAAAGCCTGGCTAGCCTAATAGGCAGTCTCAGTAGTGGTCAGCTGCTGATGCTGAGGAAAAGGGCACTAAAGGGGCCGAGAGCTGCGAATCCATACCTGTATGTCAGCACCAGGGCTGCCCTGGCAACCTGACAATCAAGTCACTTTTTCTAAAAATATGTCATGTTTCCTCAAAGAGCTCTGGAGCAGATTCTAAAGATTAAGATGGTAAAGGATAAAGATAGAGGTCTAGCAATATAGCTCCTTCCAGTACCTGAAAAGGCCTGTAAGGAAACTGTGGGGGAAACTTTTTACAAGGGCCTGTAGCAACAGGACAAGGGGTAACAGGTTTAAATTGAAAGCAGGGAGATTTAGACTGGATATCAGGAAAAAATTCTTCATGGAGAGGGTGGTGAGGCACTGGAACAGGTTGCGCAGAGAAGCGGTGGATGCCCCATCCCTGGAAGTGTTCAAGGCCAGGCTGGATGAGGCTTTGAGCAACCTGGTCTAGTGGAAGGTGTCCCTGCCCATGGCAGGGGGGTTGGAACTAGATGGTCTTTAAGGTCCCTTCTAACCCAAACCATTTCATGATTCTATGAATATCTGGCAAATTTCTAAATATAAATACATGAGCTGCCTTTGCACACTAAGTGCCAGAATCATATTTAAAAAAAATCATGTGTAGATAACTTTAGCACTTTTTTTTCTTAAAATACCAATTCTTATGTCCCTAAATTTCAGCCATTTTAAAATTCACATATATCAGTGAAAGATTTTCCAAGAAAACTGCTAATAGAGATTGTCTCAATATCTCTTCAGCTATTTGCTATTTTCTGAGTAAGTCACAAGATGCTTCTTTGGTGCCTGTATTAAATACAAAAAGGTAACTCACGATATTCATGATAATATGAAACCGGCAAAATGACTGCAACACTATCACTGTATTTATAATAAGCCATCAAAAAATCCCACCTCAAACTCCATTGCACAGAATAAGGGTACTCTTTCCAGGATGTACGAGCATTCATGGAATTCTGTCAAATCTGACATTGTTCCCTGCCCCAAAAGTTCTTGCAGTCTACTACTGTGAAGAAATGCTCATGTTAGCAACCCAGTTCTAAACAGAAACCAGAAATGGAGAAAAAAAAATAGTGAAAGGCACCTTCCAGAACTAAATAGTACTCAAGGACAAGGAAGAGAAAGCTTGGCAGAAGGGAAGGTGGTTTTGGTGGCTAAGACTAGGTGGTGGGAAAAAAGATGGAACATGAATTATGAGAGGAGAACAGCAGAGAATTCAAATAATGTAAACCTTTAATTTATATCCTGCCCCGATTTTCATCAAGCTAACACTAAAGAGAGAGCATTAATGCCAAGCCCAGAAAAGTAATTAGGCACGATTCCCAGATCTTCACGGGACGTTTTACACCTAGAGTCCAGGTTTAACTACAAAGATTCAGTACAATTCAAAAACAAGATAAATGCGATCTATGGATTTGCTCTGAATTAAGTATTTATTGATATATATTTAAAGAAATTTTTAAAACCCCATGATTATTAACCATTTCTCAGTCTTGAAACTTCTAAAGTAACAAAAGTTATAGGAGTTATATAGCTCATACTGCTAACGTTATTTTTAAAACTTACGTAACATAAAAATCATATTTTTCTTAAATAAAGGCAATTGTAATTGTTAAAACATTCCCATATTATTTCACATTACTTAGCATAAAGCTGTTAAGCTTATCTGTTAAACTGATGTTCATGAAAAATTCCAGGTTGTGCAGAACACGTACAAGAGCCTGGGCCAAGTTTCCCGATATGATACCAACATAATTCCACAGAAGTCCTTGTGGTTGTCCCAGTGTAACACGGACCTGCAAGTGTTGTTACCGCCTTGGTTATCACACCACGCCAAATGAAAGGTGGCACGTGCTTGAATTTACGGGTTTTTCTTATACCAAGCACTCTCCACTTTGGAGTCAGAGAGAAACCTTATTTTGGAACAGCAGCTCTCACAGCAGCGGAGAACTTCCCTGGGATTTTGCATACAAGACAGAAACACTGTCCCACAAAAGGCACCACAAAGGCTTTTTCCTCTGAAAATTGTAATGCAGAGGTACAACACTGAAAGGTATTCTCCAGCCTTAAAGCATTTTCTTAAGACTATCATCTCCAGGCCACCAGATTTCACCCAGATCCCTCCAACATTCAGCCTCATATAATTTGTTTGGCACTAACATACTTTAAAAATATTGCTCGTTCCCATCCTTCGCTTGGGGAAGCTTTATTTCACACAAACCCTCCAACGAACCAAGCTCATCTCCTGCCTCTTGTGCTCGAGGGCACCGGCAGCGCCACTCACACCGAGGCCTTGGTGGCAGAGGAGTGGGAAGGCCAAATCCCTCCTGACACCGCGTACAGGGCGGCCCAGGC
>NW_010223946.1:0-54980 GCF_000690775.1 Eurypyga helias
CCATTCTATGATTCTATGACTCAGCTACCTTCACTTCCTCTACAGTCAGTGCAGGAAAATGGGTATCTCCAAACACAATTTATCCTGAAAGGTAGAGGGGGAGAGATGCTCTCACAACTACCACTCTGTAAGAGAGGAATCCAGATGAATACATGATACACCTAACTTCAAGCTGTCTAATGCAGGCTAGATAAAACTCCAGCCTGGTAGAAAAGTGTTTTCAAAGCAAAACACATATCCTGGAAAGTAAATCAGTTGTCACTCAGTGAGAGTGAAGCTTTTGGCTATCTTAAGAGCTGAGGGTAGGCATCTAATATTTGATGCATAGACTTGAACATGTGCTAACATCCTTTCCTGAATCAGCACCCACTAACTTGAAAGGTGCCAGGCAGAAGAATGTTGACACTTCATGGTTCTTAACAACTTTATCACGGCTTCTTCTGAGTTAGCTTGAATGTTGCCAGTGATAATGGTATAACTTGGTGTGGGAGCATTCTGAATTCACAGGATCTCCACTGCATCCTCTGAGTGGAATTTCAGGAAGAAAACAATACTGAGCTCTAACAATGTTAATAAACTTAGGGTTATTAGGGTTCTTCCTAAGTATTTGGGAGTTAATTTAACAACAATGGCATAAAAAGCAAATCCTAGCTTAGTGACTACAAAACACCATATTTGAGGACATACAGGCAGCCCAGGTAGGCCAGGAAACCCATCTGATCCAGCAACGCCAGGACTCCCAGTGGTACCATTGCAGCCATCGAGGCCAGGCAGGCCTCTAGGTCCAGATTGTCCCGGGTGACCCTGTGTAAAGGGGAAAAAGAGAGCATGACTGACAGGATGCAGATTTTATTAGTAGTAGTTTTCCCCAGAAAACAGATATCTTCCAAACGGCAACACAAAACAAAAGAAGTGCACAACTCCCACTCAAGTTCGGTGTATGGCAGACTGCAACAGAACTAGCTTCTTCGGCCAGCATTGTTGTTTATCCTCCCCAAAGCTGAAATCCTAGAACATTGGCTGCATTCATTTGATTACCTTTTTCTCCAAAGGATCATTTTCTGAAGCACATAACTTGTGCATGACTAGGTCCCAAAAGGGCAATACTCATCCTACAGCAGGCTGAAATATATGGCATACAACACAGTGTAGAACAGCACGCAAGGGTGCACCTGACACCAGGAATGGAAGTTGCTCATGTAAAAACAAGGGCAGAGGCAGACTCAACAATACTGAGCATTTATAATTCCAATCTGCTTAAAGTTTCAGGGACTTCTCCTCCTCTCCAGTTTGGATTCTTTCTTTAATAGTTCAGCAGATGTCGCAGCTCCAGCATCAGGCCATTCAAGCAAAACAGCTTTTCCTGTTACATTAAACTTACAGCCTTAGGCAGAGCAACTGGGAGAAAAACCTAATTAAACTAAGAGCATTTAAAAGAAAGTATTTGTAACGGTCAATTATTAATCAAGCTGAGTAGAATATAATTGCACCTAATTCTGATTTCACACCTCTCGTCCTGGTATAGCTCTATTAATTTGACTGGTACTGGTGCAAAGAGATCAAGGTTTGAGACTTCAGTTACTTTTTCTTCAGTGTCACACAGGTATGTGTAGAAAAACACAGAAAGGCAGAACTATCAGTCACACTATCCAGGTTTCAAGCAGCTCCTTATTCTACCCTCCTCTTCACAGAAATGAGTTCTGTGCCACTCACAGACAGTGTTTTGTGGCAGGAAGAAAAATGAAGCATTTGGAGATAGTATTAGCAACTGACAGTTCTCTCCCTCCTCTCTGTACACCCTGATCTTGACTCATCCCAAAAGTACTTTTGTTTGATCCCAAAGATTCATCCTTAAGATATGGCATTAAACAAGTTATGACTCACACTAGGAAAGTAAAAAAATAAACATGGATAAACTGGAGATAAAGCAGAACATTAACAATTCCTCATGCCTGACACTTAAAAGAAAACACATCTGTGTTGCTAAAGGTCTTCCCAGTCCAAGCCAACAGCATATGCTCTGACCAAACCCAATGAGAACTTTGCAGTAATGTAAAGCCTTTTATCTAAGGATCTTAAAATGCCTGGCAAAAATGTGGGAATGCTATAATCTTCATTTTATGGATGAGAAGCTGGGGGCACACAGTAGCAGAGTGACTTTCCCAAGGATGCAGAGCAACTTAGGCCATAATTACAGAAATACTCCAGCTGATCACTGGTCTGAGCTGCTGCCTGGAGGGCCCTCGCACGCTCCTGCTTACTCACGCCCACCTCTTCCCTGTGCTGGCACAGGCACATGCAGAGTAGGCAAGTCGGAGCAGGAAGCCAACACAGCAGAGAAGTAACTGTTCTGATTCTTAATGGGGTTAATTTTCAGCCAGATGAGCCCCTTGGTCCAGCTTATCTGGCAACTGCATTGCGATTTGTGCCATCCAAATGGAGAGAAGGGCAGAGAGACCAGATCTGCTCTCTGTCAGTCAATAAAGTGCAAACTGAATGAATGTAAAATGTGTGTCCACTACAGGATCAAGGTAGCTCACCCAGACAAGTACGAATTTGAGATTAAACAAGGCCTCAGGACATGGAATGAAGTCATCCCAAAGCATGAGCATCAGGCACCACTGCCTACATAGTACCAGTTGCCCTGATGATTACAGTTTGTTTGTCAAAACACCCGCATGTGGTGTGCAAGCAGGGACTTGCCAGGTGCTAGTAAAGCGACAGGAGAAGGTTGAAACCCAATTCATTGCCACTTATCATTGTCTCTTAGAAATGAGCTCATTCGGTTCCCAAAGCTGGAACAAATCAGGGGCAACCCATCCTCCTCCATCCCTGCGGGACGTCATAGCCCAGAGCAGCAAGTCTCCGACAGGACAGACTGTGAGTGGAGAGGGAGGCCAGAGCGGTCAATGCCTACCAGGTCTTTCACTTGGTCTGCAGCATCACCCAAACCAGAAGCTATGTGGGACAAGCGCACGCATATCTGGTTACAACATAAGGTGACCAGCTGCAGGGTTTAGTGAAGCTGAACGGCCAACATCTGCCCCTCAGAGCTAGATGACAGGGAGCCAAACTGCTAAGCCTTTAGTGCTGGCCAAGAGCCAGCCCATGGCAGGCAGCTGGCTGGTGGCCTCACGTCTTGGGAAACGCTTTGGGTGAGATCTCCTGACTCTTAGACCAACACAGTCTGTAAGTGGCCCAAAGGATTTTGTGAGTGAGAGGGGCTCACAAAGAGAGGCTATAAGAAATCACTGTGGTCAGCATACTTTATGTGCATTAAATAAATCTGTGGCCCCGTCACTTAATGCCATGGCATCCATGTCTGTGGTTCTGAGCCGAAGCATGACGCAGACACATGGACACACACACACATGTTGTCTCTTTTGCTTTAGGGAAAAAATCCACTGGGTTTCCTACTTTCTACCTAACCTGCTCTCAGAGTTCACAATGTTTTGTTTGAAGAATCTTCCCCGAGGAGATACTGAGCACCCACAACTGACTTCCTTGAGGCTTGTAAAGTTCTGACTTTAATGAACCTTTTTCCCAGGGATTTAAAATACTGATTTAAAGAGCTGGTTTGACCTGGAAAATAGTGGTTATTAGTTTCACTGCTCTCACCTCCTCTAATTCCTGTTTTGGCAGACGTGCCAGGTCAGCACAAGCACCTCAACTGACTACGGCAGAAGACTTTCACAGGTTTTACTTATACACGGGCAGGGTGACCAGTTTACAGACCTAAGTTAAAACACAGGCTGGAGAGATTACTTGTGCTCTCTGTTCTCACAAAAGGAGACATTCCCTCTGACTCAGATAAGGAAACTTGAACTGTTATCTAGGTCCTTGCTTACGTCCTTGCTTATCTGACACTGACACTGTGATCCCAAGGGGCCTCTTTTCTAAATTAAACAGCACAAAGGTAATCCCAACAGGAGAGCTCAATGAATAGTTAAAAACAGGGAAACAAATGCAATTAAGGGTGAACACAAAAGTAATTGAATAAGTGGTTTCATGGATTGCTATGGCAAAGTGGCCTTTTTACATTCATTGCCAAGTGCGTTTCCTCCAAGAGGGTCACAAAATAGAGACCTTAGCCTCTCCATGGAGCTCTAGCTTTCATGGTACTGACAAGGGCTCACTTCTCATAGAAGCATTTCCTCCTAGAACTCCTTGGGCAGTTCATGAAAAGCTATATACATCTCCTGGCTCCAGTTACAGCCTTTGCCAGAGGTGTCTTTAAGTCTTGTCCTATAGGGAAAAATAAACTTCCTGAGTAGGGCTAAGGATTTGAGGGTTTCTCCTACAGTGTGACACGAAAGGCTAGCAATAAACACATGTAGCTGCTGCATTTACTAGGTTAAAGGGATTAGTCAGGCCAGCTGCAATAACATGATTTACTTGCCACCTGCATTCCTCAAGGGAACTCTGTGGAACACCACTTCCCTTAAGGTCAATAGTGGGATTCCCCTCTGAATCACAGCCTTGCAAGTCCGTTGGCCGTGACTATGCTTGCCTGTGCTAGTAGGTTAGAGTACTACAAAGATTCTCTCTTCATATTTAGATATGTGCATATTTAGATTTTTGTGCAGAGATAGCAATATATTCTTACTTCTCTCTGGCGTGAGTCAGCGCACACATGCTCTCTCTCCTTTGCTCTGCACTTCACACATCCATACAGTGTGCATATGTTCATACACATTTCACAACAAACCTAAGCTACTCCCTAACCTGAAAAGCAACTGGCAAAAGTATAAATATTTTCTCAAGCAGTGGTGGTTGCTATTTTCACCCTGGAATGGGGGTCTTTACCTCAGTGTCTAGAATGTAAACTACCAAGTAGTCTGCTGTTCTCCTTTTTCTGCCCCGCAGTTGTGGCACAGAAGAGTCACAGTGGTGAGCACTTTGCTGTTCCTGAGCAGCAAAATCTGCCTCTTTCCCATTCACCCACCTGCAGAATACTGTAAAGCAGACAGAGTACATCTGCATACGCTGGAGGCTTTGAATCCTCTCACCTACCTCCCCTACTCTCTTCCTTGGAATGCCTGCTGCTGCCAACTACCTGGCAATGGCTATTGGTGTTATCTCTGCCTCCCCTCAGTGTTGGGAATCCCCTTTCTCCAGAGCCTCATCTGAAAAAATACCCTGAGAACAGCATGTTCCCACAGTGTGTTCAATTAAATTAAATATTATGGGAACAGCTTGTTCTCTTCAGAACTAGAGAGTTGGCTGGTGGGAAAAGAAAAAAGTAGCAGCAAGGGAGTAGAGCAGGAGAGGAAACAGGCAAGGATGAGCAGAGGGGGAGAGAAGGACAAGGGCCAGGAAGGAACTGGAATCAAACAAGCTCATTTACAGGGCCAACTGCATTTTCAGCCAATCTATCAAAACAATTCAGTATTTGATAGGAAGTAAGAAAACACAGCTCAACTGTTGGAACCCTTGGCCAGCTGAGGAAGTAGGGAAGATGAGAAAGAGCATGAGTATAGTTTGAAAGCACAAAGATACAGAAGATGGAAAAACATCATCAAGAAAATTAAAAGAATTCTAATACCAGGAGGAGAAAACAGGATGAGCTAAATGGTGTAGAGAGAGCAAGGAAGATTGGGGCAACTGCTAAAGCTGTCCCAGCTAAAACCCCCCTGAGGTAAAGTGTCTGTGAGACATCTTTGCAGGAATCACTGGGGAAAACCAATGCAAAAGAAAGTTGGTCAAAATGCTCTGGGGACGTAATTTTGTGTATGAAAAAGGAAACAACTGTCACTAGAATGTTAAAGTCCTAAAGAATGAAAGAAATAAAAAAATTCCTAATGGTCAGGGAAAGTACTTACCTACCTCTACCACCTGGAAAATGCAGCAATTATCTCTTTCCTGTCTTAAGTTTCTGAAAGGCTCAGATCTAAACCAGAACTTGCATCTAGTGTAGAAGCAAGGATCCTCTGGAGGGCCCCAGCTCTAACCACTGGTTTCATTCACCTCATAGCAAAAGAAGATTGAAGGACAGCTGATAGCAGTTATCACATGTAAGAAGGCTACTACAAAGTAAAAGGGAACAATCCACTCTCTGAGAGGTTTAAACTGCAGAATGAAAGACTTAAGTTAGGCATTAGCAGCGCTTTTCTAACAGAGAAGTTAAGAGTCTCCATCAGTACAAGGTTAAGAATTGGTTAGGAAACACTCAAAATGGCCTGATGTGAAAATGGGCTGATCATGCCCGTCCAAACATCTGAGGTCCCTTTCAATTCTCTAAGTCTGACTTTTTGATTCAGTGTTTCCTACACATGGTGTTGAGAGAAAAGCTTATTAATGATGCAGCAGATTCCCATGTAACTCAGGCTCACCTCCTGATACCTATCAACTTCCTAGCATCCCATAATAGAGTCCAAACCTCTTATAAAACTGCATGGGATCACCAGGTAGACTAATAAACACTTCCCCCCAGAAAGAAGCAGGTACTTCCAAGATACACTGCGCACGTGCTAGGACAGTCTCATTGTGTGTACGTGCTTTTGGTTGTGACTAACATTCTGCTGATGTACATTTATATATGCAAACTTACTGGGACTCCGTTGATGCCTTGAAATCCTGGAACTCCCATTGGGCCCTGAAGGAAAAGGATACACATTATGCTTCATTGATCTGCTTATTTCAGTTACCTGTGAGATACTTTTCACCTCAACATTTTTGGTCTTGGTCTTCAGCTTTCAAAACCAAAAGAGCAAACTATCTTATGCAGATTCTTTCTGACCGCAGGGGTCAGAGAAGATAGGAACTGAGCATCTGAGCTTGACTGGATTCCAAATGAGCGTTTCAGGCATGTTTTAATCAGGCAATTTAAAGTAAAAATATAATTTCCTACTGCACATCTGGGGAAAAGAAGATGCCAGGAAAATAAACAACCCAGTATAAGCTTAACTCTCAGTGTCACACCTGACTTCCGAAGAGTTTCAACAGGACTCAAGGGTTTTTCTGTCTATACTTGGATAGCACCATGCAGAGATACGCAGACCACTGTATTAACGTCAGACCACCCCTGGCTGAGTTGCAAGTAATAACCACTTTGTTGGTTCTACTGCTCTGCTCTGGATAGAAGCAACACAGACTGTGTAAGCAGAATATCCAGCCTAAACCACTTCTGCTTTGGAAAGGTAGAGTATATTGCTTCCATGAGGGATGAAGAGATAGGATCTCATTGCGTGTTGGTATTGCATATGCATCCATATCAATGGATAAAAACAGCAGTTCTGGAGTAATAAGAGATTCTTTCAGTGCAAGGAAATTGTTTCCAATCATTAAAGGTCAGTTCCTACCTGGGGTTTCCATGTCTTCCAAGATCTGGGTTTAATGATTTCAGTGTAATCTGGAATTATGAAAATGCTATCACTGATATCAGCACTCAGTCCTTGATTTGACTCCTCCACTGCCTTTCAGGTGAATGTAACACCAAAATAACGACTTTCACTGTCATCATTTTCAGTTTACTTGGTTCTTTGTCTCATGAGAAAGGGTGACTAGAACTCCAACGTGTTGACTAATATTAAATGAGAAGCAGCAGTAACTGCAGCATATGAAAGTACAATTGAGCCAGTTTTCATCTAGCTAGCTCACCTATCAGTAGCTGGGAAATCATGAAGACAAACTCTGCTCTGCAGGTCCTGGTACCTAAACTATCTGTTTTTCTTATTTGCACACAAGCCAAGCACCTTGCATCGACTGGTAAGATACTGTGGCCTCGGAGGTGGGACTCAATGAGCCCTCTGCATGCAACCCAAAACTCTTGATGTGAACACATGCCTGGTGAGCAGTGTAAACTCTCCTTAAGGTGAACTATCCACAGGTATCCACTTTTTATTCCTGAAACTATTTGTTCATACTTCCATTAACTGTTTTGCCTAGCTCCAAACTCCCCTTTTGATACGTCCTTCTTAAGAAAAGACAGCAGAACAGATCCTAAGGGCATTAAGACATTTCTATGTTTGATGTTCTGCCCATTCTTGCACAAAGCATTCATGGACACCCACATCTTACCGGTTATGCCAACAATGTTCAGAAGCTTTAGGAACTGTATTTTCATTCAAAAAAGCAGGGCATTCTCTAAAGATACTAATGAAATGCTGTTGTGTTCTTACTGGGCAGAGAGTCCAAGAATATCTTTATTCTTTCAAAAATATATACAAGGCCACAGATCTATTGCAGGGACAGAAAAGTCGCTTTGAGCCTACCTTGTCGCCCTTCTGTCCAGCTGGTCCAGGGGGGCCCACTGCTCCTCTCTCACCTTTTGCTCCCGGCAAACCTTCTGGGCCAGTAAATCCAGGTGCACCCATCGGTCCTTGAAGCCCAATTGGTCCTGGGCGGCCCTAATATAAAACAAAAAAGAAGGCAACGCACCATGTTTACAAATTCCTTTGCAATAATTCTATCCAACTCAATCTTTAATGCAATTTGATGCCTCTTAGGGTAGTCAGGATATGCAAAAGTTTTCCCTATACATTCTCAGATAATGAGTTTTTTGAGGTTGTTTCAGGTAAGCCATGAGTAATAGTAAGAAATCTCCCCCTTTTCCTTGACGATTTAGTACTACCCATATTGCTATAGGAAGGAACAGGTGAAGACAACAGTGTTTTGAGATCAAACTGGCTGCTTCCTCTTGAGGTTCCACCTCTATTTCCAAGCTGCGAAGTGCAAAAAGGTTTTGCTTATGCTTTAGATCAAGCACAACAGAAAAATAACACAAGATGCACGAAGTGCAGGGGTCACATGCAGCCAGAAAGCACAATTTAGCGTATTTGGGATTAGTACAACGGTTGGCTCCAGGCTGGGATTGATTCCACTGTGCCCTCCCGGTTGTGGATTTTGATTTCTCGAGCACAGAGGAGGCTGCAATGACAGAGCAGTGCCCGAAGATGGCAGCCTTTTCTGCAGCTGCAGAGATCCATGCGTGACTGATGAACTTTCATTGTTCTGGGACTACATGGCTGTGCAGAGTAGTCTGGTACTTGCTTCTGAGACAAGCCAATGTTCAAAAATTTTTCTGTCAGTGCTCTGATTTTGATTAGCCTCAGAAGCTGCCTCTTGGCCGCTGAACACTTAACACAAAGTTTTGTGTTAACATTTTTGTACTTTTCGTGTGGTTCATTTTGAGAAAATCTGCAGCAGATCAGCAGAGTCTAAGGTCCCAAAGTATCAGTAGAAAATAACCATTTTCAGCTTTCTACTGGCAAGACAGTCAGTGGATTATACAAAGTTATTCACGCAAAGAGTCAAGCCTTATGTTAAAAGATATAGAAGGAAGGAGTAAATTAAAAGTCCTCCTCCTTCCAATCCTTCTCTATACTCCCGTCCATGGTAGAGTGTTTCCCTCCTATTTCCCTAACTCCTTAAAACAGCAGAAGGAATGCAGCTCCCTGCAGCGTGTTTTAGTCAGCTCAGCTGGAGACACACGAAGTCCTGACTCCATGTCTTGGCAGGTAAAAGGCTTCACAGTTCATTTAAAAATGCATTTTTACATGTTAATAACCAAAGTGGAACAAACTCTAATTGATTTAAAAATTTCTTTTTCCAGGATCATTTTTAGTACCTGCTTAGGCTACAACATTTTGTCCCACATTCTAGGTTCCTTCATTATTGGAGCAGTTTCCTTTTAAAGTGCAGCAATTCCCCGTGTCACTCTTTCTATTGTGATTGCTTCATCCTGGCCTTTTAACTGAGGTCAAGTGCATGTTTTGTATTTCATACTTGTCCTGTGTAGACACTGTCCATACTGTGCACTTCCAGAGGCACAGACTCCCACCTGAAAAGGCTTTTCTCTTGATTATTTTTAGCTTTCTCCACTCTGGGCTAATTATCAATGGAATCCTTTATATTGGGAACCATATGATCACCACATTAATCCCCAAATCTTCAGTGGTCTTTGGCAACCATACACCATAAGGAACATGTTACTAAATCACGTGCTTTGCCCTCATTTTCAGCCTCAGCTTTACCTTTTTTATTTCCCATTGTCACAAGGTATTCAGAGTCTTTCAGGCAACATCTCACCTACAGGACATGGGTTGTGGACTGTTTACCTCAAGGCAACACAGCAGTGGAGAGACAGCCCCTAAAAATGGGCATGTTACTGTTCTAGCCAGCCACCACCCACCAAAGCAACAGCATCCAAGAGTCCCCCAGGCTTCTAGAGAAAACACACTGTGAATTCCTCACTTGTTTGAATTGCTAACACTTCTGTATTCAATTAGTTTGATTGCCTGGTTAACAACAGTGTTTCACACTGACTGGAACTGATAGGAATTAAAATTTTAGGAGGCTTTCGTTTTGCTCTGCTGCAGGTCTCTTTGAGAACCATATCTAGATGAGACAGTAAAGACCAGTAACCACACGTTCTGCCTGTGTTCAGTTCTGCAGCTCTGACAGAAGAATTAAGCATGTTCTCTGTGACTTCAGGGCCCACAGGTAAAGAGTTCTCTTGCTTTAGTGCCCCACAAGAAAGGTTTTAACGGCACTTGAAGATTTTGTCCAGTGACTCAGAGTGTCACTAAACCATAAAGACACAGTAAAAGTGCTTCGAATCTCTCTGATAATGTGATTATGCCATGATAATCAGGCTCTGAAGAATTTCTTTTTAAGTCTGTGTGGATGGAAATCATGTTTTCCATGCTGAAACAAAGGACTTGCCTCCACTGCTAAAAAAGCAGCATTTTCCGTCACTCGGTAGCGCTCCCATGAACTGTCCCAAGATAAAAGCATGATAAAGAGCAGGCACTGTGGTGTGCAGGAGCAATTCCAGGATAAAAGCACAAGGAAGATGCAGGTTTTACCACAAGGTAAACATACAGGGTTCAGCGCCAGACGGAACTACTGTTTGACCTCAATGCGTTTACCCTGTGGTAAAAAATTAAGTGCCTGGTCTTTACTGTGCTTTGGCATCAAGATTGCTCTTACTTATCCAAAGGATAAAAAGAATGAAACATCTCTTAGCAATAAGGACATACTTAAACATAAAATGTGGATTACGTCAAACAGAAACTACAGCGAACCAACAGAGCTCCCTATTTTTAATCTTCATTCTTCAATGTATATAGTTCAGTAGCCTATAGAAAAGCCATTAGTGATTAATGCAAATGGTATTATTTTGGTTTCCTGGTTGCAAGACAACTGTTTATAAAAAGAGGAAAATGGTAGAACGCTAGTGACACCAAGCAAGGACAAAGACCATAAAATTACTGTGACTTGTGAATGTTTTCTCAAATGCCCGCTAGAATTTCATATATTTGAAAACCATGACCTGCATCCTCAAACATATTGGTGCACCAAGCTTTTACTACACAAGCAGCACTAAGCAAGATGCTGGTCTGCCTGTAATGAATATGATGCTGGTAAAAAATAGCATTATTTCTTGATATACCACGGTGTTTCCGTAGATAATTTCAGGATTTTGACCCAGTTTGTGCCAGAAGTGGAATATGAGTCATATGCATCTCTGTACGCACGCTTTTCAACGTCTGGTAACCAAGAAGGAAAAAAGGCTGGGGTAGGAACCTCCCCCCATTGCTTCTGGATCACCATGCTGAAGAAGGCAGTAACACAAAATGGCCTGAAAATCTAATTTGATGGCAGTGTCTTTCAAGATGGAAAAGGTTCTGCAACTTGTACCTTCTTCCCTTCAGCCTTTGATTAACCTGCATCCCAGGGTGTCATGAGGAAAGACCAGTATGGTGGGTCTGATGAGGCCTCCCTACTGCTACACAACCAAATACATCACAGTTTCCCTATTGTCCCTACCCCTTTTGCCAACTCTAATACTCCACATAAATTTTCGCCCACTGAAGCAGAGCTGCTACACATAGCATTGCAAATTCCAAACATTCTTTTTTTTCCCCATTGCCTCTGTGAACTCGGAGAATAAAGTGTAAATCCATCTGATTTGTCGCTGTGCAAAGGAACACACGTGGTAGTGGTATGGAACCGCTGGACATGCCCCTTATTTCTGGGAGAAAAAATAATACAAGTGCTTGACTACCTGGGGGACAGTTCTACCAGGCTCACACACTACCAAATACTAGCTCAGTGATTCATCACCCGAAAAACCATACTGGAACTCACAGAGTGGGATACGTTTGCCAGGACTGGTAACTAAGAATACTGCTGAAATGGTAGGGCAGAACTGATTCCTGCTTCAGTTAATAAATTTGTAAACTGCTGTATTTCAAGCACAAAGCTTTATTATTATTTTTCTAAGCAAAATTAAGACCCAGTGTATGAAAAGAGCAGGTGAATTTAAAGATGTTCATACTTTCTCAAACTAACACATAGTTCTTTATGAGAATACAACGGCCACATTTTTAAAAAGCATCTTACTCATCACAGTTCTTCATCCATTATTTCCCCCATAAACGATGTTTTATGAACACAAAAAAATTACTAGTGACAACGATTTACTTCACGAGTAAATGGTTTGTCATCTGAAGCATCTTATACTCAGCTGATTACATTAAGGCAAAGCAAAGAGCCAACCACTAAATCATTATGGCCCTAACATGTATGTTCTCATATACTGCATACACTACGCAGAATCTAGCCCAAAACTTTCCAAGAAGATCTGTGTACTCAATTCCCGTGTTGTACAGGGTAGCCTGTACAAGGGACTGCTCCTTTGAGATGCTCTTTCACACAGGCAAATGGCATTACCCATTTAACCATGGCCATTTTCTCTGATCAGGGATGCTACGTTACAAGAGGTGGCACACCACTCACGCCAAACTCGGATGAGCGCCTATAGGTGACTTATCAGTGCAAGGCAGCAGTGTCCATTAGTAGCAGAACGACCTTGGGCTAACCACTTCTACGTTCTACCCCATTTCCTCCCTTCTCCTCTTCGGACTGCCCTGCCTTTGCTGCAAGATTCCTGAGGCAGCAGTTAGTTATCTCTCGCTAGATAGTGCCTAGCACAAGAGAGTCCTGGTCTCAGCTGGGGCCCCACAGTTCTACTGTAATAACAATAATTACTGATGAAAAACTCTTCACTATTTTCCTAAATTACAGGTCAGGTATCCAGTGCCCTGCTCACATTCCAGAGTAAGTAATTATTTTCCCTACTGAAAAATGCTTTGTACTTTTAAAGAGAATTATTCAGTTTTTCTTCTAAAAACTTAGGGAAAGTCTTGTCCAAAATGAATTCTTTACATCTGTCATATGATTTACTGTTCCTCTGCACAGCCTTTTACCCACACAGCATGAGATGAATACCCCAAACTGTATATACACACAGAAATAATCGACCAGAAAAAACACGCTGTGTAACAATCCTACTTCATTCAGCACCTTCCGAAAAATCCCTCTTTTTTTTTTTCTTTGTTGCTCTCTGTTTTTAAGGTAGGATATCAGGGTAATTTTTTAAAAATTTATTTTTAAGAAAAGAGACAAACTATTCCTGTACCGCATGAAATTCTTTAAACAATTTTAGAAGTTTTGTGTTTATGCGAAGCAGCGCCTGGCATGCTCACGCTGCAGACTGCCAAGGCTGCGCTGGTCATCTCAAGAGCAATCTTTTAACGTAGTAATGAGCAACTGCAGGCTGTTTCTCATAATAATTTCCAAGTTTAGCTCATGTGATAAACTCCATTTTCAAAAAATACTTCTCTTCTTTCAACTAAGCCTGACTAGACATGACTGCAAGTAGAGAATCCAGGTGACCATACATATACACATATACATAAAATATATATATGTGTGTAGTCCTACACCCTATCTTTAAACTGCTTAAAGAAAATAATGAAATTTGATTCCACATACCATTTGCTTCCTGAATCCTGTACTTCAGTAACATAAATAAAGTTGCAATCGAAGGTTTAGCACATTATAAATATAGAACAGGACATTGTTTTTTAAAAAAAATCTTTAAGTATCTTTATTTTTAAATTGGATATTTAAATCTCTGAAATTTTTTTTTCTTTAGAATGCTCGATTTCCAGCTGAAAATTTTCATGGAACATCCTGATCCAATCAATTCCACATATTTGCTATTTCTATTTAGAGCACACAAAGAAACCACATACTGTAGTCTCCACCACGGACAATGCCAGGAGTGACTAAGTGTTAAATCTAAGTAATTATTCCATTTTATACTTCGTAACCTTTAAAGAAGCTACTTTTTTTTAAAAAAAGTAGGACAGTCAAAAAGGATGACTAACTCAGATTGCTTTTTGCTTTGATGTACTGCATTGGCCAAGTTAGATAAGAAAGCGAGAGCATGTGGAAAGGCTCCAGGCCACAGAAAACACCGATAACACGAAAATAAGTGAAAGTCACTTGTGGGTTGTAACATCTGAGCGAGAGATGCGTCGGTGAGAAGGGGATCCATGTGTAACACTGACCGTCCGTCATACAGCATGACGGGCACTACAGAAATATAAAGAAAGTATTCGTGGGGATTTTTTAAAATAAAGAACAAGCAGCTGGATTTACAAAGCATAGCAACGACTTACGCTGCATTTCAATGAAATTAATAACCGTTGTATGGAATTTATGAGTTAAAGTTGATTTTTAGGGAGCTACACTCTATGTGAATGACATTTAGTTGCACTTTCCATGATCACCACTCTGAATTATGCCTTTATTTCAGCAAAACTGCATGAAGCAGTTATCATTAGACTAAATACTGGTGAATAGTGTCCCAGAGTATCCCCACAGCACAGGCGATCACCCCTGAATCCCCACCTTACCCACTGTTTGTTTAAACTAACTGCCCGCGAGGCTCAGGTGATACACAGTCATCCGAGGTGACCTTTTCACTACTAGCCATGGCAAAAGTGGGTTTTTTCTAGCTTGACTGATATATTTAGGGTCTTTTTTGTGTTTTAAACGGGAAGGGCAATGGTAGGTTCATACACAAATGGAGAGCAATTCGTGTAGACAGCATATGAGACTGACAACTGGCACTACTCTGAGATCACACACGTGTTTAAGCCTGACTTAAGGCACCTGAGGCAATGAAGCATGAAGGAGGAGATGAGTAACAGGAGGCAGGAACCACTCCCACACCTCATGGAGCTCTGGCATGACACTGCACTCATCAACATTCCAAAAAATAGGGCTTATATTGAAAGAATGGATTATCCGATTATGAAATCTTAGCAAAAACGTTGCAGCAAGTGAGGTCTAACGGACTTCAATTTACTAATGAACGAAGCGTTTTTTTATTTAACAAAAGAGAGTAGTACAGCCAAAGGTTTGAATGGTTTATGAGATTTTATGGTCTTTTGCAACCTCAGTTCATCTTCTCTCCCTCGAGCTTTTGGTGCCTAATCTCTCAAAAATGTTTTAGAAAGCCTTTGCATTTCCCCGACCTGTTCACAAAGTACAGCAGCTGTCATAACATTTTCCTGCCCTTAACTAAGGGAAGGGCACTTCTGAGTATTGTGTACACCTCCTGACAGCAGCACAAGTCCTGAGCTGAATTTTAACACGAAAGAATTGGTTCTTTCAGAAGAAAACACAGGGTTTCTCTAAGTCTTCTTTCCATTTTCCTGCTGGCTGTACAGGAACGTACCAAGGTAGCTTATGCAAAGCATTATTTTGTCCCAGAAAGGACACAAGTTGTCTCTGGTGAGAGCAGAGCATTAGAAAATGACCACATGAGAGCTCCTCAGCAACAGGAGACAGATTAAATGAAAAGTGGGGGTCAGAGCCTCTGATTGTCCTGGCTTTGACTGCAGGGTTTTCTCCAACAAGACTCATCTGCAGATGCCACTGGTTCTATGGCCAACTATTTTTTGCCCCTTATAGGCCAGTAAAGCCTTGTACGATGATACAGAACAGCAGGTATCTACATCCCTATTGGTCTAGCAAAGGATCAGCTAACTGGCTCTAATTAGTTTTCATGTTTACTGAAAACTGTGTGAATTAAAGGCATAATTAAAACTGCTTCATTCTTGAGTAACCCATAGTGATATGTTACACATAAGTGTGACCTGCAAAGGAGGGCAGCCCATAGATACTGCCAGCTTTGCTTTGCTTTCTTCTTCAGCCCTACTATCTTTAATTCTGGCAGTAATTTTATGGTCCTCAGAAATACTCTGCAGTCTGCTTTTACATCTTGTGTTTAAAGTTGTCTCTTAATAACTTGTTTCAATCAGACAATCAAATAGGATAACAGTTTTATCTCATATTTTAATTGTTTCTATCTGTTGTGTTTCACATGAAAAACAATATGGATGTACTCAGACACACATTGGGGTGTATTAACTGTGCTGATACAATTGCCAACACCTGGCTATAGGCCTTATAGTGTGTATTATAGGTATATATATATGTATATATATTGTCTCTCCAATAAATGTGCTAAGATGAAGCACGCTATTTTTCCCAAACTATTTAAAGGGATTTTACCTAACTCATTACTGAGGGAAAGACCACAATAATTATAGATATTAGACAAGGCCCTTGGGGAAAACCGATATCCAATCATAGTGACTTCACAGGCAGTCACATCAGGACTACTGCCCATGAAACCACAGCATCTAACTCTCAGTAAGGTACACCCTTATCTTCAGGGATCTGCTATGGGCTCCTGAGGAAAGAAGAACGCACAGTGTTGTGTTATTTTTCCTTCCACTTATCCCCAGTACTCTACAGAACAAACCAAAAAAGCCCAATGTGTTTCTAAAGAACTGTTTAAGTGAGCAGCTACAATGAATTTTTGCTACCTCCCCCTCTGGCTGGCATTTCCAAGCTGCCTTCTTCACAGACTCAAGTGACAGAAGATTCATTGTTGCAAAAAAATGTTGTCAGTAGAAAATTAGCTGTATTAAGTAGTGTACTGAACAAGTGAAATCTTGCCAGTGTCAGGCCTGTTAAGACTATTAAAGGGTCATTGTGTCTAGAAAGGCAGGAGGGTTCAGCCACATGCTGGAGTCGAACAGCCTCCAAACCTCCTCAGGGTCTGCTCTGTCCAGATCTGTTAATTTGCTTCGGGCTCCTCTCCAGTTCTTTCTTCTACAAGAAACCCAATTTTTAAATTTCTAATACCCCTTGCAAAGCAAAGGCTGGGAAAAGTTAGTGTTTCCTCAGAGACAGAAGGGACGTGCTCAAGGAATAGCACTATCAGGAAGAGACTGCTCATACCACACCAGTATAACTATCCCTTAGCAGATAGGATAGTTTGGTCATTCCCATTGCACAGAAGGGCACAGCTGCCAGCTTTCATGAACCCCACCAAGGCACTGGCTATGAGAGCCCAGGCTGTGCATTAAGGAAGTGGCAGTTCAATTCTCCAAGAAGCAAATCACCATAAGGAATTGCATATCTTGGTGGGAAACTCACTCTTTCACACACAGAATTCTCTGTCCATCAGCCTCTGCAGCACCCATCAAGAGCTGAGGGATTTTCAAAATGGAAGACTGAGACAGGAAGGAAGGAAACGTGGAAGCGGGTAATGAAAAGGTCAGAAATACCTCTCCACTGGCTCATAATTCCTGATACCACATTAGGACTGCATTTGACTACTTTTTCTGCCTGGGAACTTGAAATCAAGCACAGTCAAGACGTGTCCTGCTCCCCCAATAACAGAGAGATAAGGAGATAACAGAGATAAGGAATAGACCCAAAAGCGTGAGATGAAGAGACGGAAAAGGAGTTACGGAAGCCCCTTCTGCTCTGTGGACGATACAGAGTGCTTTCCATTTCCCTCATGCTGTGGGAACAGAGAGCATTCTCTTGCACCAGAACTTCTCCAAACATGCCATTCAACCAGTAAAGAAAGGAACGAGGATGAAGAAAACAGTAATGAAAAAAACCAAGACCAAACCCAAGAATCCTTGAGACTTCCATGCATGGAAACAGTTACATAGCTCTCGCGATCACTTACCTTACATCATGCCTTCTTGGCCTTTCTTAAGGGCCTCACGCTAGTGTCAAAAAATAGTTAATGAACGTTTCCAAGAAAAGTTCACTCGCTGGAGCTCTTTATTGCAGTTTCAGCTACAGATAAGCTACTCTTAGCTTCAGTTTCTATCAGCAGCTAAATTAAGTTCCCAGTCTATTTGAATCCAAGCAATTATCCTGGGGAACTAATATCCACATGATGCATCTAAGACCAGCAATTTAGGAATATTTTTACAGGAACAGCCCCACAGAGGAGAATACCACTGAGATGGACAAGAACAGTTAAAGTTTTCTAGCACAGATTTAATGCTTTGGGCACGTTGAGAGAGAAAGCACGCACTAACCAACAAAAGCCAGGGAGAAGTTAAATGGTACCGGCGTTTAGGACCACTGTTTCATATTCACCAGCTACGTTCCATGCCAAGTGCTGGAGTGGATAGGCAAGACCCTGCCCGAGTTTTTTCTAGGCTAGCAATAGCAATGTTCCCTCTCTTTGGGCAATTTTAGTTCAAAACCTGGAGTGTGCAGCCTGGGCTAGGCTCATTCATTCCCAGATTGCTGCAATGCCAAATCAATCCCATTTGTAAATCATATTGAAGGGCTGGCGGGGTTTGATCATTCAAAAAAAAAAAAATCAAAGTATCTGTTTACTTTGCATAGATTCAAAAACCTCCAAAATGTTTTCTGCCAGGCAAAGACTTTCGATCTGAACGGGAGATTTGGATAGCTCAGCAACACTCCAATCATCACAGCTACAGAAAGCAGTCTAGTCTTTGATTCCAAAGACTTCTTGAGTTTCCACTTGATTTGCTACTTCTGCTTTGAAGGTGGCTATCAGTGGATTGTAGATGTGAACTGATAACTGGATAACGTTGGACTGCAGTTTATCTGAACAGATTGTAAAAGGCTAGATGTAATCTGAGCAAAAGTGAGAATGTAGTGTATCACACATCTCGAGGGAGACCGATCATTTGTTTTCAATGGTAATTAGTCTAGAGCAATAACTTCTCTCAAAGGATCATAACTGAGGACCATTTTAATGGAGATGTCATAATACCATATTAATTTGTTAATTAGCAGCTGCAGCTCTACTGAAACTATTACTCCCCTAGTTTTCACACTTAGAGAATTTTCCTGTATTACTGTCAACCTTTTCACTGTATTCCAGCTAAAGCAGAAAGACTTAACTTGGCTTAAATGCTGCAAAATTATCAACTAAGAGAACAATGTTTATATTTAACCTCTTGCCTTTGAAGCTTCACAAAAGTTGCTCAATCTTTTCTTATTGCTCTTTGTCTATCAGCAGATATTCTAGCTAGTAATGTGGCTGTTCATATTACAGTGACACTAGTTTGTCTCACTGCATTGTGTAATAATTTATAAATTGTGGCAAGTGGGTTGCATAAACTACTTAATACTAACTAAAATAGCACAGATTTATTTTAATATTTGGAATAAAACACAGCCGAGGTTTTCCAGGTGGTAACTAATATGATAATTAAATAAAAGATGACTTTATGTTTGTTATTGGGTTCTCCCTTTCTGCAGAATGTAAAGTGAATCATGGGAATATGAACAAGAGACTTGGATCACAAGTGTAACATTGGTATTCTAAAAGCAGACTTAAATGCCTGTATCCAATCTTGCATTTAGGAGTTTCTCTCCATTTCTCTCAAGTTCCTGAGAGAACAAGCTTGTAAGATGCTGAGATAGCTGAATTTAAAAATCTGAACCTTTCCTCTAACTTAGCTTGCGATCCAAGCCGTAGCCTAACCTATTCTGGACCACGATCTTAAGACTGCTTTTTTGGCTTGCTCTTATCATACTGGAACATCTAATTGTTCTATTAAATTTCACTGTTACACAGAAAATGTGGATCTATAAATTGCCACAAGTAAAGCAATGTGCCAGAAAAACAGTCTTGTCTTTTTCCCTTTGTTCTGACTGACGCATTACTTATGTCTCTTCCCCTGTCTAGTATCCAGTCTTTGTGCTAGTACAACCAAATTTTAGTACTTTGTACAATGTAATTCTGAAACCAAGTCTGAAAATGTCATCTGATCTATACAGCATGGAGCTACCTCTAAGGCCTGCTACTGTATCATGTATTAACATTATTCATCTGGTGAATAAAGTTGCCTTTCTTGGAAAAGAAAAAAAGAAACACAATAAAAACATGCACACATTTTAAAAAATAGCCATTTTAGTCACCAGAGCATGTTCCACATGCTAAACATTCTGTTTACAAGAGAGAAACACTGTAAAAGTTCTCATTATCCGCTAAGGTCATTCAGCCCCAAAGGATGCTTCTAGTTAGAAGGCAGGCAGTGAAAGTAGGCCATTCACAGATCTGTCCAGTGAGGGGTCACTGGTGAACAATAGATTCTCTGCAAGCAGTTTCCCCTACATTTTGCCTCCCATAGCCTTCCCAGCATGTTCCTGGCACTTCAGAAAGGTCTGAGCAGCTTTCCTTGCACAGAGTTCTGCTATAAACAAAATTATCTGTTGGAACAGATAATATTAGTCAAGATTTAAAACTCAGATGGGAACCATTTGCTTATTCAAGATAGCAGATTCAGAACAAAAACTCTTCCCAGAGACCTGTTACACAGCAGAGCTGAGGGGAGTTTTGCAAACATGTAAACAACTCACTTTAAAGGGGAAAAAATGGAGTCTGTGAATTCTCATCTACACATTGCTTGGAAATATACAGACCAAAGCAGGAGCGGAGGGTAGTAGAAGCCTGCAAATCTACAAACATAACATTTGGCAAGATTCCAGTTATCTCTAGAGGCTTAAGCAGAGCAGGTCCAGGCAAAATTTTACTGCAGTGCCTGATAAGAAGAAGCGCCAGTCAGTCAGTGGCTGGTTTCCTAGGCAGTGTCAGAGAATAAACTGCAATTAGTAAAAATAACTTCAAAGTCAGGGAGAGAAAAAAATAGAGGATTTTTCATTTCTCCTAATAAGTGTGGCATATTGATCGAGATAAGGACGGAAATGAACTCTTCACCTACTTGAATTCCCACTGGCTAAGGTATATAGAATAAATGATTAATTCCAATGTTGCTTGTCATCACATAAATTGTATGTTTAAGTCCTTGGACATTTACTACGTGGCTGTATTAACACTCCAAAAAGCTTCATTCATTTGTTGGTATAAACCACACTTCCAGTCTGCTTAATCTTTGACAGACAGGTCTCATTGTCCCCAAAATCCTTTGCTACACAATACAACAAAGACTTAAATGACTCGGTAGGCCTGCCCTGCTACCCACACTGCCTTGCGCTTCCTGCCCATATAGCCCTGGAATTCATGACCATGCAGATTACTAAATTACACACTAGGCCAGGGATTAAGCGTGGCTCTTTGTATGGGAGCATCTGAGGTCTGGAAGAAGATTTTACCTGTCACGGTCTGTGCTCAATGGGCCTTGATGAGAGACAGAAGGAAGCAGCGCTGCAGAAGATTACAAACCCTGGTGTGTGATAATCAGCGATCTGTATATGATGACAGGATAACCTGACTGGTGCTGCCCTGCACACAGGTCTAGGGAGCTTTAGACAGACAATAACCAGCCCACTATTTCCAAAGCAGCTCAGCAGCTTCTTCCCTCTTAAAATAAAAGGAGAAAATGTTCCCTGCTCTGACAGACCTAACAGCCTGCACTGTACCCAAGCAGAACTGAGATGTCTAAGGGTTAGGAATGCACCCTGCAGTTAAGCAAACATACCAACAAGGCAAAGGGAGGGGTATGGAAGCTCATCAGTTGTTTTAAATTAGCTGCTAATCAAAGCTGAAATTGTTTCTGATTGCTTTCAGAATGCTTGAGTTACATATCCAAAAGAAAAAATAAAACCAAGGCTTGAAATAGCATAAATTTTATCACCTCAGGGATATTAAATAGGTTTTGTCCATATGGTACATACAGAAGTCACAATGCTTCTCACTTGAAAAATCAGAAGTCTTTAGTAGGCCGTAATCTTGATGTCTAGACAGGTCAGAGGACTGTAGTCTCTACCCAACTGTAACTTACAGATGGCTGGCAACTCCGAGCTTTGGCTAAGTCTGTTTAGAAGTTCAATAGTTAAGGAATTACTGTAGCCAGGATATTATAATGATGGAAATCAGGAAAAGTCTGTAGAGAGAGACATTACATATTACAAAAGCAAATTGTTTCCCCCTCTTTTTTTTTAAAAAAAAAGATAGTAAGGGTTACCATCTCATTTGGTTTCCTTCTCTTTGCATGCATCCTGACATCTTCCAGTTTTTATTAGCTATGTTGATATAGCCATAGCAGTCTGAAAGATGATATTGCATTTCTCATTGTATTTTGTGCTCACTTGGAGCTCAGTGAATGACAGGAATTATCTAGGGCCTGAAAGACACAACGTTCACAGCAGTCATCTTCATGGGTTTGTTTCAGACAGCAAACTCCGCTAACAAAATACACCAAATGGGGACCAGTAGACAACAATGCAGTGATGCTCTGGTTCAGCATCATTCCATTACATCAAAGAGTAGTGTTACTACATGCCAACATGATGACACGTCATTTTAGAGGAACCAAAACTGCCTTAGATCTGCAAAGAGCCTCCCAGCAGCTCATAAAAAATTGCAAACCCCCAGAAACCCTGGGAGAACAAGCACTGGAAGCAGATCTGGTCTGCACAGACTCAGCAGGACTCTTTGGAAGTTGCTGCCAGTGCTCCTTTTGCAGCCAGAACAGCCACTGTTGAGCTACACAAACTATGCCCTTTCCCTAGAGCCATCAGCCAGGGAACAATCATTAGACTGCTTTTTGAGAAAAATAAGCAAAGCATACTTTAAACACATAGAGAAAAAAAAATCCTCTATTGATCATTGCTACAATTGGCTTTGTAATTCCCTTGTTCATGAAGTGACTCCAATTTCAGTTAAACCACAGCTATCTGCAGCAATGGTTTTACATAGGAGATTGTTTCGAAGCCTCACACCATGCTGTATTTGCATAGTGTGCAATAAACTGAGCCCTCAGCCACACACATCCGTACCAGCCCCCTTCAGACACTAGATTAAGTTGTTTGTAATCCCCGTAGGCATTTATAACGGCCTATCTTTTAGCCAGAAAGAACAGCAAAACAGTAAACACGAGTTAAGGCATTCTCTGCATTGGGATCTCTGAATAAATGTTCACTTCTATGGAGTTTTAGATCACATGCAGACTCCAGCATCCTCTCACTGACATCAATACAGAGAAGTAATGACTTCAGTGAAGTACAACCGTGATGCCAGAGATGGAAGAATCAATCCCAGTACGCATCACTCCTTCACTGCCATGGCTCTTGCCAACACAGCTCTTCGCCTGGCTGAATCAGCATCAGCAGAAATGCTGTCTTACATCTGCCACTGACTGGAAATGTCAGCTCTGCAAGTGTCTGCTGACCAAAGACCAAGAGATGCCATGGAGGAAGGCTGAAGGGTCAAGGCCTAAAAGCAGAGTAAAGGAAAAGGAATCTGAGAAATAAGGAGGAAGGAGATAAAGGTAAGAAATACAGAGGAGACACAGCTATATGGTCCACCTTCGATGTGCATCACAGACACGGGAAGACCATGAAAGTCAATAGTCCTACCTGTAGGGTGAGGTGAAACATCTCAGTTTGGAGAAAGGGAACACACAGTGTCCTTGGTCCCATCGTGAAACTAAGCACCGAGGGTGCCATGGGAGACTCTTGCTAGTATGTTTTTATGTGCATCTGGAGGCC
This sequence comes from Eurypyga helias, assembly GCF_000690775.1. Taxonomy (NCBI): domain Eukaryota; kingdom Metazoa; phylum Chordata; class Aves; order Eurypygiformes; family Eurypygidae; genus Eurypyga; species Eurypyga helias. The sequence continues at coordinate 23,614 of NW_010223946.1, forward strand.
ACCTCCCTGTTTTTACTATTGCTCCAAATGATAAAGCCAAGAAACAGACACCCAAATGCTGAATGGCAGCACAGTGGGTTATGAGCATGGCAGGCTGCAGAGCCTGGGTTTCATTTCTGCAGCTCTCCCAGAGGATGTGCCCAAGCACAGGACTTACATCCTGAACACTGGGGTTTTACTTGAGTATCAAAAGCTGCATCATCTTCTCTTTCCTTTCCAGAAACAAAATTTCTCTATTCACACGAGTAACACTGCAGTGTCAAAGCTCTTATCTAACTGGAATAACAGCTATTTTATCCTGGGAAAGTGAAACTTAACCATCCAGACACTTTGTCTTTGCTGAATAAATCCAAGAAAATAAAAATATATTTTACTTGTCTTCGTGCTACTGGTTGCAAAAGCAAGTAGGGAAGAAAGCTGAGACTATTCTTCAGATAGTGATTTATTCTGAAGATACTGTGATTTACCAGTATCAAATCTGTATGACTTAGTTTGATAACAGTTTTTTTCTGTCACTACACCACTCTAGTGTTAACAGCTCATACTACATTTGTTAAAGAAACAACTGACCTTTAACACTATTTTCTTTTTCTCTCCACTGAAGCAGTATGTGAAGTGCATATCTTTTTCAAACTATCAGCAGCTTCAAAGGCTTTTTTTGATGAGTATCTCCAAGTCCAGTAGCCTTCCATGAAAGCAAGAGAGATCAGATCCTCACCTGTATTTAGCACTTAGCAGGCCAGTGCTGGGAGAGACAATGCTATCTTGAAGATATCTTGCATCTCTGACTGTAAGCCTATCTACATTATGTGATCTACATACATTCAGCCATCCAATAAAGGTCAAATTAGCGATCTATCTTTCTTTAAATTAAACAAAAGAATGCTAAAACCTGATCCATGCTCTAATGATTAGAAATGTGACATTCCACAGCTTCTTGTGGCATTTTTATGGCTCCTTAACTCTGCTGAGAACCTGCATGCTCCGAGAGCACAGTCAGCTGGTCACGTATGGAGAGCTGCGTGCTGCCTCACTCCACTCCAAGCCTAGGGTCAGCTCAAGGGTAGAGGCCACTTACACTGATGTGTTTGCCTCAATCAGACTGTACCTACGTATTCCCACATTCCTCTGGCTCATGTTCCTCAAGTGTCTCACCCTCCAACATTGCCTGTGTGTATACTAGGGATCTTTTTTAAAAATTATAGCGAGGATCCATTAAATGGATCTTTAAAAGTCCCTATTATGCCTGCAGTGAACACTAAGTCCAAATGCTCCACAGTTGAAAGCAGATGGAGGAAAATCCAGATCTGCCCTTCTCTCCAGGTGCAGTTTGGGGCAGTTCCATGGTTTTGTCCCAGCTGTGTGCTTTTCTCCAAAAAAACCAGTAAATTTAATGCTTAGAAAAAAACTTCTTTGGTGCAGAGCTTTTTTTGTGGTTTATACAAAGTACAACTGATCCTGACATGTAACTGAGGCCCCAGGCCCTGCTGTACTATAAATATTGAAAACAATCATCAGACCGAAGAAACTAGGGTCTTTGCACAAATGCTCCTTTTAAAATATGAACCATTTGGATGGTGTCTTCCAATTTGGCTGGAAACAGTGTTCTACCTCCCACATTAATATAGCCGTTACAGGACAGATATATTTCTAATTTACTGGAATAATTGGATTCTTCTGCAGAGATGGTGTAAGAAATCTCTGTAGTACTTGCAGTAGTATGCAAAGAAAAAGTCATCGAGTGATAAGTAATAAGTAATTGATTTAAACAAAATCTCTTCCACACTTTAATTTTCTAGTTAGGTTTCAACATAGAAGTACTGGGAAATTCTGATATTTTTACACTGATGTATCGAGAGAATAGTATCTCAAACAATGTGTTGCATGTCAAGAGCCACAGAAGTTAAACTAAGCGGACAATTTGTAAATACACTTTTTTGTTTAGACTAGAATGCAAATTTTATACAGCACATACAACTCAAATCCTATCCAAACAAATTCAGGGACAAAGCAGATTTTAAGAGTACATACCTAGGACTGTAGGTTTTGTTTAGTTCAAAAACTTGTGCAAAATATTTTGAATGTAATTTAAACATAGGAAGCATTAGCTCAGAAAAGCTGACCAGAAAAAAGCAAAGCACACAGTCATAACTACATTTCATTAGTTCTTCATCTTGCAAGAATAAGACTCCTTCATTCTTGGAATACAGTGGTTAAAACATTAACTCTGTAAAGCTGAAATCACATCAAATGCTGTATGTTTAGCAAAAAAGAGTAAAGCCTACTAGTTCTGACAAGCAAGTGGTGCTTGCTATGGTTTTGGAAACCCTCCAAACTTTGTAACTTGAATAGCTAGTTGTGCTTAGAAAGAATTAGGGTAGGGAGTTTCTGATCTGCAGCGGCATTTAGGAGCAAGAAAAAGCTACTACATCTTAGGTGTGTGTGTAAATTTGTTCAGAGGCCATTTGTATTCAAAGCTGCCCAAGACCCCAGGCCATAACACTCAAGAGAAACAGTTAATGTTCCTTTGCGTTCACATCCCGTGGTGAAGTGTGCAGAAATTTGCTGGAGGTGAGTGCTGATCAGACAAGCTCTTGCTAGATTTGCAAAAGGACTGGACAGCAGCAACGCTTCCAGTGTTGTACAGGCTGAGCAAGATTAGGGAGCACACTAAAAAACACAAGCCATGGCTTAAAACTACTGCTCCCCAGGCTCTCTAATATAATGCACAACCTAGCAAGATTACACATAAATAACTAGCTTTCACTCTGAACAGCTATAGCTTTTGTTCTACAGATCAGTCAGGCTTTTCACTCACATTCTTGTAATTTAAAGAAGGTTAAAGTTTTTACATGTTTCTTCAAGTGATACAACTGTTAAACACAGAGGCAGTCAGTGTTTCAACCCCAAGAGAAACTGGACTATAAATTCAGGTTTTTTTCTGCTTTCTGCCTAGTCTGTGAAACTGTTCTCACTTCTTGATATTGGTCTCCACTTCTGGATATCAGATTAGACACGTATAGTTACGCCTGAAGATGGAAGGGAAGGCCTGTCTTAGAAAACAGATGCTTGACATAGCCAGAACTCTGGTCCAGGACCCCATTCATTTACTTTTTTACAAAAATCTACAGTGGCATCACTGAAGTCAACCAAGTGACTTCTTAATGCTAGCAAGGGGTTTTCAATAAAGTAAAGAACAGACCTCCAACAAAGTTAAACCAGGGGAAACCCTGGTGTTTCTCTGATATTTCTGATACTTCTTTATCTGAGGAGTGGAGGAATGCAGCAGGACCAGAGTGAAATCAAGATCTGGTATTCACCAATATTTTGTTAATCACAATTTTAGAAATGTACTTCCAGCACTGATACTCCTCCATTTAACATTCCCTCATCATATACTCAGTAATCCAGTGAGCTCTTAATCTTTAATTTGGAAAGTTGAAGCAAACTTTCCTTAAGACCTCACTAAACCCCAGGTGTTCTGGATCTTCCCAATACAACTATACTATGAGGTGCAAAGTAAACAGTCTACTCCATGTATAAATATTTAATAAGATGCTTGGATCTGGAGCAAAATGGACCTAACTTAGTGTTCCCTATTTATAATGTAAACAGATTAGTTGCATGACACATGTTAGTACAAACTTTCCTTGACTATAAACATTTGCTGATGTATTTCACCAATAATGCAATGTATAGGAGCAGAGGAAGGATTTACTATGAAGAGCGCATGTGGACAAGGTCCAACTTTGCAACCTCCTCTCATCTGACAGTGACTTTTCCTGAAGGCTCCTGAGGCAAGTTTCCTGGGCAACATGCTCCTTTCCACTGGCAAAGAGGCAAATGACCCCAGTTAAAACTCACTGGCAGACACCAAGAGAAGATGCTGTTGTGCCTCGTGTGTCCCTGCACAAAAGGGATGCTACCACACTCACGATACTCTGCTTGCTGAAGGACAGGCCCACCAGCCACTTCCAACAAGGACCTGCAAGTCAGATTTCTTAAAACTAAACAATGTCAAGCACACTCACTACCTGCCTGAAGAGAAGTTTGTTCTGAAGACCTAATCCTGCAATGTCCTGACTGCCCTCAGCTTTAGTGCATGTTTCTGCCTTCAGCGAGACTGACAGTGGTGATACTGGATTTGGGTCTGACATTGCTGAAGATGACACAACCAATGGCAGGTGCAGCAGGCTGTTTTAGCTTCCTTCTCCCAGCCTCCCTCTCTTTGTATTTATGCTGCAAGCTTGAATGTCTCCCTCTGGCTCTTATTGTTTACAATGCTGAGAACTCACCTACCCGGAGACTCTCAGTGCCCAAGTGCAAGATAACTCAGTGCCAGCAGTGCTGGAAAGCTTCCCCGGTGCAACCTGGCTGTATGCAGCTATCACTGTGGACTCCATAGGTCTAGCTGAACCAGTTCCTCTCTCTGCACGAGGGGAGACCACACAGTATGTTGTCTTCAATGCTGTAGGGAAGGAACTAAAAAGAAAAGGCTCCATGGTAAGAGGAAGAGTGAGAGCAGACGCACACATTGAACTGGGAGATCCCATCAGAATGCAAGAAGTGACGAGTCCTTCCCACTCTGTGAAGGTGACTGGCACAACGGGCACTCCTCCTTGGTCACAGTTCCATCAGAAGAAACGAAATAGCTCCGCCTCTCACAGCAGGTCAGCAGAAGACCAGTGATATTGGGAGATCCAAATCCCATTACTGTTGGGAACAAGGAGCTCAATTCTATCCCTTTTCAGAACCCTTCTTAGAGGGGTCAGAAAAATCTTAGCCTAAAGTCACAAGTATTCGCTAAAGACAATTTGATGGGACCAAGAGCAGCCAAAAATTTTGAGGTATGAAAAGTGTACTATTTCCTGCCAGAAGGAACTTCTCAGTCCTGTGCTTTCTCCTTCAGGAAAAGACCACTGAAAAGTGAGTGGCAATACACTTACCTCACGTCTCTTGTATTGTTTCTATTCATCTTCTATAAAATCAGACCATTTTTATGTGACCTTGTGATTTGAGACAGTATGAAAAGACAGTAATTTTGTCAGAGCTTTTTCGCATGCAAATCTTCACATGCCAGAAGCAGTAATACAGTAAAACTGCATTGGCCACAGTGCTCCTCGACTAGTCAAACACTGGAGAGAGGCTGGTTCTTTACAGGGGGATGGAAAAGCAGCTACAAATTCCATGGAAGCATGTAAGTCTCATAACTCTTCTGTTCACAGTTTATTTTACATCTATTCTCGGACCAACATTTCCACACATAAAATAAGTATGTGAGAAATTATTTAAACTCTTCGTTGAAGTGAATCAACTTACATTTAATATCCCAGAGGATTATTTTAAGAAATAACAAGTAGGACAGGCAGAACGTAAATTATTTACACTGCCACGTACCTTGAACAGGGCTAGTCAGCCTCCTGGGGATGGTCATTTGCCATTTAAAAAGCCAACTTTTCACTGTGTGCACCCATGACTTGACTTAGTTTCTAAAGTCAGGCCAGGAACGTAAAATGTAGACTTAATAGGAACTGCAGCTCCCTTTTTATTAACAGAATTTCCATCCTTAGATGGGACTAGGTTCTTCTTTGAGCTAAACTCCATCCATGTGCTCTGCCATTCTGAGTGGCAAACATATAAGATAGATCAACACTGTATTTTGAGTGTAGCCCCGACTCAGAGCTGAAGCCCGCACTTGGCTGGCACCCAAGCAGGCAGGGTGCACATTTCTGTCTGGCTGTAGGCTTTAGGTAAGTTTGGGTATACATCAAAGGAAAATACCATGCTCACTCCCATGCAACTTGGAAAGGTTCAAGTTCCTAGCCTGAACCACAGAACTCAACATTCCTTGCAGTGACATACTATTACTGGCGTGGGACGTAGAAGCAGTTGCAGGCCCTCTCTAAAAGACATAACTTGCATGAAATGAGCACTGATGGGACTTGTGAGCTACTTGTATCCATGATGACCTTATCACAGGTGTGCCAAGGCACTCTCTGCTGCCTTAGGTAGTCTCTGACCTATGGTCCTGAAGACAATCCAGACAGCCCTAGGACAAACAGCTGAGACTAGCAATAAGTGGAAATGGAAACAGTCACAGAAACATAAAATTACTTTTCCAAGATAACTTTTGCCAGGCCCCTGAAGAATTTTATGGCCACAGTCTGAAGCACTGAAAGAAATCCCTATTAACACAGATGGCTACCAAGACAATAACTGCAACTGTACTATTAACAACATGGACACCGGTCATTGGGTTCTTTTCAGTACCTTCAAAATTATCCAATAGGGAACTGTGATACTTTCTTGTGCTCATGTACTTAGTAGGCAGAAGCCAGTTGCACCATATGCTTTCTAATATGTAACAAAAAAAGTGATTAGAAAAATCTTACAAACAGGGCTTTAGGCTTCATGTCAAATATTTTTATCTATTAGACTTTACTCATAAGTACAAAGTAACCCCAAAGTACAGAGAGGAAATGTGAACCAAATGCTGAGCTTCTTAGGAAAGCATAAGCGAAAAAAAATTCATTAGGCATATGCCAGACGGTTCTTATCAGAGGTAAGTCAGTATCGCTCAAGAATCTTTATTTTTGTTTGTCACAGTGTCCAGTTAAAACAGAGGAAATTTAATTAAGTGCAGGATTATTCAATGAGGATGTTATTTTTTTAAATGAAACACACTCCCACTTCAATTTCCCTTGTGCCAAGAGATGCATTTACTGAAAAAGTATAAGATGGAGGAAAAGAAAAAAAGTAAAAGACTCTCTGTAAACTGCATTTTCCTCTGCAGGTCTTTAAACATAGAAGTATCATTGAAACAGACACAATAAGCACCACAATTGCTGGCAAGCCGTTAAGACATCTTTCGCAATGACAATAAAAATCCCCAACCCATTTTGCAAGTGCAAGGAAACCACATTTAAACGCTTCTCCTGATGTGGCACTGCACGTCACAACCTACGAACACAGCTGAATTGTGCTGCTCGAAGAGCAGGTTTGGAAAAGATCCCATACCTGGAGGTTTCAAAGCAGCCTATTGCACAAGATGGAAGGATCACTCAAGCTCCACCACCTTCGAGGGACATGTAGCTTGCTTTTTTCTCCAGGGCAAACTACACTGTCATACAGTAAGACGGGAAGAACCCAATGTTCCTTCCTTCTCCCTGCCCATTCCCATTTGTCTATCTGCTGAAGAGAAAACCTTCACCCTCTGAAGTAACTGAACTGATCTAAAGTTCAATATCAGGAACTTGTGTGTGTTTCTAGCAGCCAGCTCACAGAGATGTTCCGGAAACATCTTCCAAGGGTAATGCCCTGCACTGGAACTCAGAAGTATGATGGACACTCTTTGCAACTGCCATATCTACCCAGCCTGGTAACAGTCAAGTGTCATTTGCAAAATATATGAAGTATTCATTTTGCAAAGGAGGTTGGGTTTCCAGAAACGCACTCCCTTCAGCAACACGATACGTAACATTCACACAGCTGCTTTTAAACAAGTGCTAAGAAAGAGGCACTGGGAGGTATTTCTCTTGAAACCGCTTCCCTTGTGCAAAATTCACATAAAGGGGCTGACATAAACGGTAGTTAAAGCAGTCACTCTTAGAAGCCCAAAGGCAATTTGCTTTAAAGGTCTGAAAATTAAAATCCTGCCTTCCTTACAGCTAATGGGAAAGTCCTCAATGGAACCCAGCTTTCCTCTTCAGCGCAGACTGGAGAGTTCGTAATTCTGGTAATGACAAAAGCATGAGACAGAGCCAAGGCACTGCCTACAGCAGATACTGTCTTATTAAATGAAATAAATCTAAAGACACCACACTTGACACACTTGTGCAAGAAAAAAATAATGTGGTGGAATACAGCAGCTACATTAAGGCTGTGAAGGAAACCCTGACTGCCTTCTGTCACCCAGTGCACGAAAAAAGGCCACTGTAAGCAGAAGTACTATTCACCCAAATGTTCTCAGGAGTTAACGCACATTCCGGCTGATAAAAAAAGAAGGGAATGGTTAGAACAGATTAGTTCAGGTTTTAGTTCTGATGTTTTTCTAAACAAGCGAAGTTTAATTACTTCACTGCTCTGGAAAAAGTCTGGTGATAACGCTTAGGTCATTTATTGTATCAAGAGAAAACACTAAATCTTAGGAAAATTTCCTTTAATGTCTCAGACCCACTGATCCAAGCCTACGAGGAACCACTGGGTGTCCTGTTGCTAGTTTGGTAATGCTTTTGGATTTACAGCTCAAGTGCAGCTGGAGTTATACAGGGAATGACCACCTGCTGCCTTGATTTTGCATGCAGACTTTATTTATTTATTTTGAATTTGCTGTGAGACAGACTGGGCTATATTTCCACTGCTACAGCTATTCCAAAGGTTAACATCTTCCAAAAACATTTTGTACTGTTAGGAAGACATGCCCTAATTAAAATGAGACAAGAACAACCTCTTCTGCTGTCTTCACATGTCTACGTTTGGAGAGAAAATATATTCCAGAACAACTCATTAACTATTTTCAGAGATCTCTTATGAAGGAGTACAGAGTGCTAACTTCTTAGTGTTTTATTTCACAAGACTTTCTATTGTCACCTATTTGCCTAAAAATACAGTTGAGTAAGTAACAGATTTCTTAACCAAAACTTGCGAAAACATATAACTAAGGTAGTTCTCACAGAGTGAAAGCCCTTTGGAGCACCAACTGTCTCCTACTGTATGTCTGTAACTGCCCTGCACTGCAGGACTTCCCCCTTCTCAGCTGGGATCCTCAGTCATTAGTCATCATCATAAAAGAAATGGCACAATAACATCACGTACGTATTCAGAATGGCCAACGCCGTCGGCAAGTATTGAGGGAAATAAAGCTTCACAAAGAGGAAACAAAACCGGTTTAAAAATTTGCTAGAAAATACCCATTACCTGTATTCCTCGTGTAAGAATATCCTGATTCACATTCCAGCTGCTCACAATTCATGACGACAGCGTGAGCAGTCCTCAATATCTTTGTGGAAATAACATTAAACAGTGTTTCCAATGAAAAGATTACTGATAGGCATGGACTGGGATTGACAGGCAGGGCTGAGGGTGAATGCTACTGTGCCACTCCAAATAATTGGGAGCTAATATGCTGTACATCTCCCAGGAAGTATCTGTTAAGGTAGGAGAGATACAGCTTTGACACTTTTGAGAGTGATGTCATTGTTCATCAATCCACATCAGCCATCACTGCAGTTAACAGTTCAAGTTACAAATAATAAATTCATTATAAACCAAAAAAAAAACACTTTACTGAACAGGATTGTTTACGAGTCTTGCAAATATAGGGGAACAAGACGCCCAGACCCAACACACTACTTTGGTTCTAGGACCTACATTCATTCTATCTAACATATATAGTACAATCTGAAAATACGCTATATATATATATAACACTATATAAATACGCTGTATATATATATAAATATATATAAAGTGACTTTGTCTTGCAGAGCATGGGCTCTGCATGTATGCTGAAAGCTTACAGTTCTTTTACACCCAAACCTATTCCCTAAGAGCAGCAGTTTACAGCAAACACAGCTATGGCAAGAATATCCTGGTTGGTGCATTTGTTGTGGGGTCTGGGGTTTTTTTTTCCACATTTAAAAATTTTGATTGTGTTTGTGGGACCTGACAGGAAAGGAAAATATCCAGACATACAGGCAGGCAGATGTTGCTGGTCTGGCAGTAGAGATGTGAGCAGAACAAATCTGGTGTTGAAGCACATTTGCCACTGTGCTAATACACAGCCCAGCTTCAGGAGCAGGTGGAGAGGACACAGCTCAACTAAACAGCAGAACAAGTTCTGCTGTACTGTTCCAGCAGAATATTATGGATGTGAACACAAACCTAAGGGATCTATCTTAAAAGATAATAGCTCTATAGAACTTTGAAAGACAAAACCAAGTGCAGAACTGTATCACCCTTAGCGCTAACACTAGGTACTAAAAAATTCTTAATTTACTGTACACTGAGAATACACACGCCGAGTCATTTTATTAGAGAGCTTTGATCATTTTAAATAAAGTACAAGAAGCTTGAAGAGACAACCAGAAATTTCTTTTTAATAGTCCTTCAATATTGTGCATTGTTTGTGCTGTATTTGCTATGGATTAAAACCAGACATTTTAAAATTACTTTGACTTTTTGTTTATTAGTTTTGGCAACACTTGGCTGATTTTTAAAAAAAGGCAAAAACTGAAAAAACTTCCCAAATCACCCATTATTAATAAGGATATTTGTATCTAGACTGCTTTTCACACTACTGAAATGTTTCCATTTCCAAAGAAACTTGGGAATCTTTCACATGGGGTCTTTTAGAAACTGCCATCTGCCCCTCAGCCATGCTGCACTCCTTCCTACATACAAGCTCAGAATGCACCATCCCTACCCACCGCTCCTTCATCTTTCTTAAGGGCTCCACCATTGTATAGCTATTTTTATACAATTTATGCTTATACCCAGATTCTCAGCCAGACCATTCTGTATCCTGCATGCTATTTGTTCATCTCTTATTTGCACTAGGTTCTGTTATTTGGATGATCCTTTATTTGTTCAAAACCATTTCCTTTTCTTTTTGGCCAGACCTCCTACAAGAGATGCCTATTGTGGTAACAATCCCTGGTTTTAATTTCTTCCATTTTCTTCATTTTCTAAGCATTTTAAAAGCCAGCCCTGACATTTTCCTGAACACCAGCAAGCATACACATTCCTCATTACAAGGAGACCGCTTCTCCCCTTTCTCCTTGCCTGTCATTCATGAACATGCTATAGGTTATTTGTATCACTCTTGCATTTATTCTAATAACACTTTGTTATGCTGAAAAAGATTAGCCCTAGACTAAGATTTGTTTAATTTCCTGAAATCACTGATTTTTTCCACTTCTAAGATGGTCAGCAAACTGTTCCCTCTCATTTTTCCATGACCCTAGAATAATTCCCACCTACTCACAGACAAAACAGCTCATTGAGGAAGTCATCTTTTGTTTTAAACTCAGACTCCATCATACAGAAGGATCAGGTAGCAGACTCTAGAATCTTCCAGATGATTCTAAGCCATAAAAACTAAATTTGAAATAAACATTTTTGCACCAATAATGCTTACATGATGCTGTGATTCAGACTTTCTTGTTTTCTTTTTCTTGTATTACCTTTTCCAAACTTGGAGAACCCTTGGTTATTTCCGTTGAAGGCATAAGAGTTGTTATATACCAGAGTCAAAAAGAAGCATTAACCTACAGTTACTTCATAGGTCCCACTCTTTTTTTGCTGTAGATATATGTGTCCTTTTCCCTTCTGAACAGGGAAACTACCTCTAAACAGCTTTTCAACCTCACCCTCATGGAAAGCTGAGAAATGTCCGGATGTTCTCCTATCTTCTCAATCTATGATTTCCTATCAGGAAGAGTTGCAATTCACACCAAAAATACTGCACATTTTTCCCAGCAAACAGGGATGACAGCTAGCCTGAGGGACCCACACATTTGGCTTTATTTCCAACTAATTGGCACTACAGCCTCTTTTACCACTACACACAGAGTTTTGCCTGGTTAACCGTCTTCATTGTGCGCTCTATCTGGCTGCAGGCTCCATGACTGGCGTACTTCCTGCCTATCTGTTGCCTAATTAAGTTTGCTTTGTAGTAATCCCTGCTGTGGGCTGTTTTCCTGGCTCGTGAATTGGCTCCTAACCTGACTGTCGGCCAAATTTCTTAGAACTGGGCCTTCCTCATAGGTTGGTTCTGTGATCCTTCTGTTTCCGAGAGGCTGACTTACTCAAGGGATCACACTGAAAATCTGTCACACCTTTCACTTACTGCCAACAGAAACTCTTTAAAAGAGACTCTTGTTTCTGCAAAGGGCACCTCTTCTCATTATAAGAAGCTTAAAAAAGTAATTAGTACCAAGAGTATTCTGAAACAATCACGCTTAATTAGAAGAGGGACAAATATTGGGATGGGGCGAGAAGAGAGAGGGATGAAGAAAATGAGGTATTAAAGAGAACTTAACCTGGAGAAAAAGGCTACTAAGACACAGTCTAGGTGGCAAATCCCATACACGAATTATATAGAATTTGATGGAAGAAAATGCCAATTGGGTAATTTCAAGGCAGGATATAACTTACCCCTTCTTGTCTGTTAACTGCTTGGAGAGGAAAGGCAAAGTTTTGTGCCATTTCTCAGATATAAGAAGGCATTAATCATCTCTTTTCAATTAAGACATCATTGCAGGATTCTTCAGACAAAATCCTACAGCTTTTGATAAGCAAAACCTCCACTAGACATTCATATATTCCAAGGACTCATGTTAACATCCACTTCACCTGTCCTGGGCAGGACACCAGAAGAGTCTATCTTCCTACAGGAATTCTTGGTGTCTTTCTGACTGCAAGGTGAGGTGACTGATAGAAAACAATGTCAAGAACATTTACAACTCTTCACATACCGTGAATAAAGCACTGAACCAGAGAAACTGGACCGTCAATGTTAGTCCTGTTCTAAGGAGTTACATGGCAAGTAAAACACCACAGAATCCTCAAACACTCCGCTCTATAGCCAAGAAAGATGCAACAATTTTTCTTCATAAAAATTTGGATATGGGGATGCTTTTACTCTCCAGTATTTAGGAAGCACAGAGGGTTACTAAGAAACTGTTGTTGAACTCTCTAGTTTGTCCATATGGATCCAATCTGTAGCACAACTTGTCATTTTTGGTCTTGGAGAAAGTGCCACAGATAAAAAGCTAGAACAGAAGGCCAGTCGTGGCAAGGCTCCAAAGAGGGGGAGAGAAGGCTAGGCTGATTCTGTCTTCCCAGCTGTCTACACACATCAAATGAAATCAGCGGGAGTGATGGCATTGGCTTCAAAGGGAGCAGAACTTTACTCACCCAGATTACCAATGGTAGCAGTGGTGGCTTGTATAAGCAAGAAATCATAAAGTATCTATTCCCAGGGCGATACTCCTGCACCCTCAGCTCACAACCCCAGCACCAAGCAGAGAGAATCATGGTTTGCTATGTCTTCAGATGAGGAGGACGTCTCACATATATGGCAAAGCAATCCCACTGCCGCCAGATGACCACGTGACTTTCAGTAGTCAGCTTAAATCCATAGCAGTAACACCTCACTTTTGAGAAGCTCAATTTTAGAAAACCAGAGACTTCTTTCAGACTAGAGAGGAGAAAATAGAACAAAAATTTGCTTGGTATAGTGAGGCTTCATAACTTCTCAACCTAAAACAACTCCCAGCATTGTAGGATGCAGCAAGGAGCTTTTTAAATGCTCCATTTGCTCCAAAACCACTGGAAATGCTTTAAAATCCTGGGTTGCAAACTCACATGAAGCACAGTTACTGGAACAGTGACATATACTTCTTTGCTGGGCTTTTCCAAACCATCTGGAAGTGCTCTATGGAGCGCGGTTTGAGGACCCGTGTTCTGGTTGACTTCAAAAGTAAACACAGGCCCCCACTGCAATTACAAAATACGTTGCCCTTGCTCGAAGATTTAGAAACAGTTTCAGGTCACAGAGTCACCTCAGCCACCCTGGTGACACAACAACGCTAGGTTTCCTGGTTAGCTTCCAAAGCTGTGGAAACCTTCTTAATGGGATACATTTCCTAGAATATATTTAGCCTCATTTAGCACACACGTCCTTTCGGCCAAACTGAAAAACGAATCATAGAAACACGATTGGCTACCTGAGCCCCCTCCGTTAGCCTGCTGAAATAGAGTTGTTCACCATCACCAAATTCTGAGATGTCTGTAAGAAAGACAAGACAGGCGCCTGTCCCCTTGAGAAATCTTCACAAACGTACTCGAGATTAGGGGAGATGATGTAAGACTGAACATATGAACAAGTTTGGTCTTGATACCCATTGCACAAGGGATGCTTTCAGATGCAATGAGATCTGCTTTATTTATGTTGCTTTAGTTAGTATATGGTGTGGTTCTCATTAGAGGGCTAGGCTCGATGTATTTAGGTTGGGTCAGAAGGACATGTACAAAAATTGCTTAATGCCCCATTTGGCAAAGTTAGTTTTATTACTTCCAAAAAAAAAAACCAAACTTGGCAGTTGTTAAAAAAGCAGCTGGCACATAAGTTGACTTCACTATTACCTCATTTTCTCTCAAAATATTGCCAAAACTTCTTAATGACAGTGAACAGATGGTCAACATTTTTCAACGTTATAGATAATCCTCTTCCCAAATTAAATGATAGCATTTTGTTTGTTTAACCAGAAGGGGATTTGAACATGAATTAGACATCATTTACATATATTCCATGGCCAATAGTTACTAAAGGTGGAAGTACTGCAATATTGTCAAAACTGCAACACATCAAAATAGTTTAAAACAAAGTATAGCTCTTACATTCGTATTTGGAGGAGAAGGGCCTGGTTGCTGGCTGACTGCTAGTGCTCAGAAGCCTTGGTAGCCAGCAGCCTGCCCTCCTAAACTGCTGTGCATATTCAGCCAATCCACCTTAGAGTTCAACCTAAGATATCACCCCCTTAGGGTTCAACTCCAGAGTTCACACAATCAGCTGGTATAGAAAGCAGGACGAGGAAAGAAGCAAAACCTGATAGACTGGTGAAGTATCTGCCAGGAAGCAGACATACACAAAAGTCCAAGATTTTTCATTATGACCACTGTTAAAAGGCCAACATTTCTCAAGAGCTACTATAAAATGCAATAATCCCTCCTTCTCTTGAATGTGAAAAGATCTTTATAAAAATAACTATACAATGATCCCAGCATTGCATCTACCAGGCTGAATATGCACAGTTAGTACAGTAAGACAGCATTTAGAACTGGTCATACCCAGTTTGAAGGAAATGTCAACATCTTAGAGTCTGGTATGATTTTAATTGGTGTGGTGGGCCAACCTGCACGCCACAGATATCGAAACGGCATCACTATGTCCTACAGTGCTCCTCAAGCCAGGTAGTAGGAAGCCGCATAGAAACAGAGAAAAGTTTGAACCAACATCTTAACAGAATTTTGTCTCTAGCGAATATGTTTGTGTAGAACACTTCTGCAAGAAAAAATTCATTTTGTTGAGTCGACACTTCCAAAGAAATTGTGTTTCATCAGGAAATCCCTAAACTGTTCCAATTAGTGTTTAACCAGTCAAAGCAGAATCCAGCAAACATTATTAAAAAATACAAGTTGTAATTATTACAATTTCATAGCAAAGAAATGTCAACCAATCTTCAACTAATTATCACAAGAGAGGCACTTTGTACACCCAGTATTAAGTTGAGGGGATTAGTTCCAGACAAAAGTTAATCTAAGATCTCTTGCCAATGCGACATTAGTTTATGCTAGATAACAATTAGATTAAATCATCCAAAGTTCTGACCTCAGGTTACGCCGTTCACTGCAGGGATGCTGGGGATCTGTCTATCTTTTCCAGCTTGTTTGAGCTGTGCTAATTCTATCAAAAACTCTTTGATTGCCCATAGGTAATTTATACTACATTTACTATCAACATTCTAACTTCAGAGAAAACCTGTGGAACCTAATGTATCTCTGGGTAAACTAGCCTTGAATTCAGATAGCAACTACATTTTTGAACAAAATCCCTCAAATCTTACTCAATCTCCCCTACTTACCGTGCTTTGTTTCACACCACAGTAAGTCTTGCAGTACATAAACAGGATTTCTTTTGAGGAAGGCCAGGCCAGGAGATGGGCTCCACGGTATACCTGATGCACTCCAGTGGTCCTTCACTTCATGGGACCAGACTCAACCTAGTGCAAAGTGTCCACCATGTCCTCAGAACCAACTGCCTCAATCTACAGACATGCTCCTTCCCAACCACACTGTTTGCTGGAATAGCATCTGTGTGGCCATCAATACTTTTCTAATTGATAATATAATCACATTTTAATAGGCTTTAAAGAGCGCATGATGCATAAGAAATATGTATATGATTTGACATGATTACATATCATGGGAAAAAATGTAATATAATTGGTTTGGGGAGACCTTATTGCAGCCTTCCAGTCCCTGAAGGGGCCTACAAGGAAGCTGGGGGAGACTTTTTACAAGGGTCTGTAGTGACAGGACAAGGGGGAACAGGTTTAAATTGAAAGCGGGGAGGTTTAGATTAGATATCAGGAAGAAATTCTTCACGGAGGGGGTGGGGAGGCACTGGGACAGGTTGCCCAGAGAAGCTGTGGATGCCCCATCCCTGGAAGTGTCCAATGCCAGGCTGGATGAGGCTTTGAGCAACCTGGTCTAGTGGAAGGTGTCCCTGCCCATGGCAGGGGGGTTGGAACTGGATCATCTTTAAGGTCCCTTCCAATCCAAACCATTTTATGATTCTATGGCACCATCAAGTTCTCCCAGTTTACAGCAATTCTAAGCAGTAAAAGCTGCCTGGGACACACTCTCTGCTAAACATTCTGTGGAGTCTTGGAAACAATTTCTAAGTCTTTTTTCCTTCAAATTATTTTTTGGTAGGGGAGGTGACGACAGGATTTAGAACAAAAAAAAAAAGAAAGATTAGTATCAGCTGAAGAGCTCCAGCACACGTTGAGCAAAGTTTAAAAGAAACCTTAATATTGTTATAAATTCCAAGATAAGTGAACAGGCATCAGGAGAAGGCGAGCATGCAACAAGGGCTGTGTCTGCTAGTTTATCTTTGTGAGTGTTTGAAAGTAGATGAGAGTATATAAAAACAAAAAAGCCAACACTGTCATAATCAAATGCAAAATGAGCTGCAGAGATGAAATGGTGCAGGCCATCTACTATTCAGTGCTTCTTGAGATGCTGCAAATAGGGAAAATGCCCTCCTGGTTACTGCTGATTTCTCTGCAGTGCATTTCTTAGCAAGACAACCATCAACACAGCATGACATTTCCAAATGGCATTATCCCTGCCCAGAAACTGTGGATCAAACAGTGAGAAAGGAGAGAAAAACAATTTTTCAAACACAATTTCCTCTGACAGTCCCAAATATGTTCTAGCTGCAGATCACTCACCTGCACTGGAACGATACACATTAGAAATCCAGCCTTTCACCGAACAGTGGCATCAGAATTTACATTCACTTCCAAGCTTACATTTTAATTTAATTTACCCAGCATTTTCTTTCCACAGTATTATGTTAGATTTCATATTAAAGTCATTATAAGTTCTAATAATGCTGTTTAGGCAATGTAAACAACCACATCCAAAGATTCCTAGATTTCTAACTGGCCAAAACCAGTTTGGTGGGCTTCTCCTGCCATTACATTTACTCTTAAATTGTCATATGACATGTAAGCTTATCTAGACATCTTCTTGTGCATTTAAGTAGTAAGAGCCACAAACTCAGTTTAATCTTTTCCTCTGACCTCTGAGAAAACCCCCAGAAAAGGTCCTAGCTGGGACCTTTCAGTGAAGATAACACCTCTGCACTAAGAACCGCACTCCTGCACAAATCACTGTACTGTTACCCAGGAATCTTTACAAAAGAAGAACTAATAAAGAGGGGAGGATGGCTGCAATGTGGCCCAGGAGCTTTGTCACTGAATCACACAGAGCCAGGCTTTCCATTAGCGTCATTAGATACACAGACCATTTTGGAATCACTGGCTAAGATGAGGGATGCTTCCATAACAGATTTTTTCTTGTGCAGCCTTCACAGTAAAATGGATCACATTAACCTTCACCGAACAGCCAGAAGTGGGTACCAACCAGCATTATGACTTTTCAAATTTAATTCAAAGCCACTGGGCCAACAGAAATGAAATTTTGCTTTTTTAGGAGATGTGCCTTACCACTCTGCTGGAAGAACTCCCTGTGTGGCTGCTACACAAACCCTGTATCACCATATTCCACAAAGAGCTGACTGAGTTTATAGAGATTAGTCTTCTACCAAGCTCTGTCTTAAAGATAAAATAAAAAAAAAAGACTATAACCACCTCAACATGTATCTTGCACATACACTAACAGCTTGGAGCAAAAACAAGAATATGGGGACAAGGGGGTTCTACATAGCTACATCCCATTTCTAGAAATATCTTTCACAAATCAGGCAGTGGGTCTTAGGCTCTTTTGACATTTTTATTGCCTAAATAAGTTTTTTGTATTATCTGGTCAGAAACAAGTTCATCACAGCTTGATCTTATCAGCAGTGCACCCTGGGAGGAGGACATTTAAGGACACTGCCTATATTATTTTCATTGAGCTGTCAGCTTATTGTCATTTTTCTTGTGCTTTTTAGTTCTTTCTTTCCTTTAATAAGAAAGCTTAGCTTTATTCTGATCTGGTTAATTGTGCAAAATTGACAGCTGAAACATTTTTTTAAACGAAATATGGATTCAGGGCATTGGCAAAGTCCCATCTTCCATTTGCCTGTTCTGAACTTGAAGGTTTTGCAGCAATGGAGAAGCTAGGCAGGAAGCCAAGGAATTAGCCTCAGGCTGTACAGTCTCCTCCAAGAAACAAGCTGTGCTGTAGGATATATAATCACACCATCCCCTTTCCCAGTTCAGTCAGTCACCTCCTTATCCTCTGGCATGGCAGGACTCCAGTAGCTGCCTGCAGATGTCCAAGAAGGTGTCAGCAGGGCTCAGGATGGCTTGATGGAAGTAGTGTTGCAAAAGGGAAAGATTACCCCTCCTAGCAGTTAGTTTACTCCATGGACAGGTCTCAGTAGGATGGAACACATGCTTAAAGGACTGAAAATGCCTACTGATACAGGTCACATAAGAAACAAGCTAAAAGCCAAATGAGTTCTCAGGTCAGCAATGAAAACAGCCCAAAATCTTTGTGACATCTTAACAAAAGAGATGCCAAGAGCTCAAACTGCAAGGTCAACAGTGTTGTGGCCAGTTCAAACAATCAAGTTGAACCCCGGGAATGTAAAGAGACAGAAGAATGATGCTCATTGCTAAAGGTCAAAGCATTTGCAGGATATTGTGTTCCAGAACCAAGCTAGGTCTGTCTCTTACCGTATCTAATCACAAAAGGTGTTGGGCAAGTGGCTTTAGCTCGTATTTTAGGTTACATTGAGAACTTCCTTGCAAAGTTCTTCCACTTATCTGTTTAGACAGTTTTCACCTTGCCACATGATGATTTGAAAGAATTGTTATACTTCCAGGGCAAACACATCATCAGTTATCAATAAAGAATTCATGCTCAAGACTGTCTGCAATTAGGGAAACATTTAAGCACATGCTGACAATCATTTCTAAATAGTGACATTTTCCTCAGTTCAGTCCTAGAAAGCAATGCCTTGAATTTACCCATACTGTGGTGCTGAAGTACACAGGGGGAAAAAAAAAAAAAAAAAATCAGGGTTGTTAGTGTTTATATAAGACCTAATTTTTTTTGTTTTACCTTAGAGGATGACTTTTCAATATTATTTCAGCAAGAACAACTGCTTTATTACCATTAAACAAGACAACAAGTATTATTTCCCTTCTCCTTAAACCCTTCCAAGTTAATTCTTCAAGTACCCACAATGCAGCTCTTTCCTCTCTCCATCTCCATAAGCAAAATCTCTAAGGTTCATTTTGATATGTGCTAAAATGCCTTTAGAGACCTGAAGAGAAAATATTAAGTAGATGGTGTCTAGACAAAAATTAACTTTGTAATTGAAGGCAGAGTGGAGACCGCAGCTCTGCATTACCCTAAGACAGGAAATAATCAGCTGCATTAAGATAAAAGTTATAACTCTTCCATAAAAATCAAAAGAAATTAAAGACTTATACAGAAAACTTCCTTAAACATTTGGTTGCTTCAAACGCAGACTTCAGAGAGAGGGGCTTTGGCTACACAAAAGACTTTGACAAAGGGAAATGCTTAGATTCATTCAGAGTTTTGTTCTTTCACAAACAAATACCGAAGTCAAAAACACTTCCACAAACAAATATAAATTATTACAGTAAGGACTGTACAAAATCTGTACTGGACTCCCACACTACTTTGATTTTCCTTTTTAATTGCTGTAATCTACTTTAAAAAAATCTGACTTTTTTGAAATAGGGCTCAGATCACAATGAAATGAGATTCCATTGAAGACTCATTGCAAAGCCAGCAATTTGTATATCTTTAGAACAGCTTTTGAAACCTTGGCCAGGGCCATTTGAAATGCAGCTGGTCTTTATTATTTCTCTTGCTTCATGAGGTCATTAGATTGAGAATTACACATATTAAGTTGGGGTTTGTTTATTTATTTGTTTATAAAAGGATTGATAAGAGAGACAAGGACTAGTTGTATTAGCAAAAATAAACTTACCCGTGCACCCTTCTCTGGAAAACATTTGCATCCGGCACTGCAATCGCGGCCCCCACATGGCCCACTGTAAGTCTTCTTTCCACCCTATTGAAAAAAGAAAAAGAAGAAAATTGAATGTGATTACTATTTGTCAGCTGAAGATCTTCTTTAATTAGAGCGCTCTGTTTCAGCACTTTTCACCTACATTACAGCGTCGTGAATTTGCTGGGAAATCAGTGGCAAAATATAATTACGTTTTAACTTCTCCATAATTGGCTCATTTTCAGAATCACCAAGCAGACAAGAAAAGTTGGTTTAAAAATCCTTTGAGGACAAGTGAATTTACACAAGCTGGGGCTGTTCTGCAAGGTGATGAGTGCCTTCCAGGACTACCAAAACCCATACAACCAGATGATGTTTCGAGATACTCAGTACACTGTTAGACTAGGATCCCAGTCAGTAAGTAGAACTCGTGCCTCAGGCATCCTACATACCCAGGTATCTCTACATCACTGAGAACTACCGAGACAAACTTAACTTTGTGATCCTTGCATAGTTCTAAAAGCAAGAAGCTGGACCCCCTGAGGTGCAAGAACAGAGGAACTCCTGGATGACAGAAGGTGGCATTTTTAAATAAGAATAGATGTGCAAGGAAGTCAGTAGGAAACCACCATAGACTTGGATTTAACCTGAAAATTATTCTGATTTTGTTGCACTAGCATGAGTTATTTTGAGGATATTTACAACCTTTATGTAAATCATAAGCCTTATCAAGTCTTTGTCACTAATAAGTGTGCTCAGGTACAGTCCCTAGTTCCAGGTTTTGGAATGAATACACATTTAAGCTCTTCCTATCATAGTGACCAAAGTAAGTGCTGAAACAAGTTCAGACTGGAAGTGAGCATTTCCTTACTTAAAGCATTCACAGAAAATATTTTTAAAGCCTTTAAAATTTCCTGACATCTGTCAGCGAGGAACGTGGAAAATGAAAGGCAATTCATGCAAGTTTGTGCACTTTTGAACTTCTCTGCATCCGCTTTCCCAAAGACAGAAACTGATCTGACATCACTTGATAAGTTTTTCTGCTGGAGGTGAATAAAAACCCCTCTATTCACCCTGATGTTCACACCACGTTGCTAAACACCTCTTCTTAAGGCAGCAGAGAACGAGCAGATATTAACAAAAAGCCTTAAATCTAACCTCCCATACCTCCGTAGCCTGAAGGAAGCATTATCTCTCACTGCAAAATAGTCATAACAACCTTCAAGCAATTCCAAGAGGCATCAAGTAACAAAACAAAACTGTAACAAACCAACAAGTAAACTGTACTTTTGCAGACTTTTGGGCAATTTTTTTTCAGATAAGACCTCATTAGGTATGGGGTTTTTGGACTACTCATTAACATCCTACGGTAGGATCTAACACAGTGCTTGAGTGGAACAGAGAAAAAGCAGTACATTGCAAGAGAGGCGCCATAACAGGGAACGCCACGTAGGCAATTCTGACCTAGGAGCAGGAAATAAAAGTAAGCTTATTGCAATAAAGGTAAAAGCAAACCAAACAAATAAACAACCAAAGAGCAGAAAAATTGTACCTAGAGGTTCCAGAGTACAGTAACACCTCCAATCTGTCTGCTCAGACAAGGAACAACCAGCATGAACTTGAATATCCAACGTACATTGGGAAGGGTTAGGTACATAAAAACTGGTCCCTGCCTTAAGAGGCACACTGCTGAGAGGCCATTTGTGACCATGAGTATTATTAAAGCTTCAGGATCTGGTTCTAGCAGGACTTAAGAGTGAAGTGCACTAAGACGTGCCTTTTGCCATGACTATACACATGATTCGCAGTGGAAATTTGGACTCATTGCTAGACAATGCACACCTCTAATCCTCACACTTAACCTTAGATTTACACTCTCAGAGAGCTTTATGCCTCCAAAGAATCAGATTATGCCTTCCCAGACATTTATTCAACCTTAAATTCTTCAAAGATTTCAACTTCCAATTAATTTTTTTCTCCAGATTATTCTTTGTTCCAACAGTCATGTGCATGTGGCTTTGGGTCCTGCGGTTCTGTTGATTCTGCGTGCCTCCTGAGAGGGAGTAATGGCAAGGAAACTTTATTTCATAGCAGGTCTGGATTCCTCTAAGGTCACTGCCCCACAACAGTTGCCGTCTCAGAGCACTGAAGCTCACCCCATTAGAAATCCCCATCTCTGGCGGCAATCAGGC
This sequence comes from Eurypyga helias, assembly GCF_000690775.1. Lineage (NCBI taxonomy): Eukaryota > Metazoa > Chordata > Aves > Eurypygiformes > Eurypygidae > Eurypyga > Eurypyga helias. The sequence goes on from NW_010223946.1 coordinate 46,093, forward strand.
CCTTCCCAGCAGCAGCAGACTGGACAAAAGACAATGATTCCTTCCGGCCCCGCTGCGTGTGCTGCTCCCCACAGCGCTGTGGTTAGCAAATAAGGTTCCAGTCAAAATCCCACTGAAGTCAAAAGAAATCTTTCCATTGAATTTATTGAGAGCAGGATCAAACTCTCACTGATGTTTATTAAAAACTGACAATATGTCCCTATTTTGTGTAACATAGTGCTCATGATGTATTCCTAGGTTCTTTGCACAGTGTGAGGAGTCATTTTGCTCACTTGTGAATGAAAGCATTTGGAAAGGAAGCAAACCAAAGCCATTTGGCTCCAAACCAAGTGTTACATGTCCCAAGCATTTTATTTAGGGGAAGTAGCTGACATCAGACACTTCAAGGCTACTTAAATAGCAAACAGCCATGTGCCTAACATTTATGAATACAAGTCTAAAGGCTGCATATAAGATTCTAGAGCACCGTGTTTGCTTCTGAAAAGGTTTAATAAGTCTTCCCATTTAAATGTATGAACGCATAGGTCATTCGAACATTTATAGATTGCAATCCGAACACGTAAGCGTCGGCCCTTCATACTTGTTATTGTGTATGTATTCAGGGAAGAGATCTTCCCAACTGCCCCGAGATGTATTTCAGATTGACAAATATGGCTCCTCAGAAGCAGTAAGCATTAGAAAAATAAGGGTGCTAGTTATAGCAGTATCACCATTATAACAGAAATTCATTAGGATATTTTAATTTCATTGGCTAGAATTAGACAAAGTTTTGAAAAACAGAAAACAAACAAAGTAGTAGCACAGCTAAAAAAATACATTCTCTGAGATTTAAATGGCCATAATATAAATTGAGTAACATACATACTGATTTTATTTGAGTTACTTCAGGCTTACATAAGAATCAGTAGCATTTCAATATAGGAAAACCCACCTTATTTAAGAAGTATTGGTATGAGTGAGAAATTATTTCTATAAGACATTCAAAACTAGGAGTCACTGTAAGAACAACTTTCCTCTCCTGCTTCTGGTGTACCTCCACCAAGCATTTATGTACAGTTGACTCATTCAGATGGAGTGCCATCCGAATCTTTCCATTGACTTCGGCTTGCTCTGGAAAGGAGCCAGAGAGAGTAAAGAAACCTAACAGCTGTGATGCCATAAGAGGTGTCCCAGACTCACGTTCATTCCAGCTTCTCCAGAGCAACACACAGGACCACAGAATAGCTGCTAATGATCTTGAAAGCCTTGCCTACAAATCCAAAGAAAATTGTTGCTGCAGCACAGGTGGGAGTAAACCAACTAACACAAGACTTCAGGGGGAGATTTCCAGGAAGAACAGCTGAGACGCATGAGCTGGGGCCCAATTATGACCCAAAACTTCTGCTCTGTATCAAAGGGCCAGCTGCAGAAGACCTGAAATTTCTTGGCTGAAGACAATGATTTTAATTGGCCAGGAGGTTGAGCCCACAAGCCAACAGAGGAACATAATGAGGACACATTTTGGGAAAGGACAGAATAAAGGTTAAAAACATCATCTTTAACATGATGAAGTTAAAGCAGCAGTGGCAGTAATGGGAAAATAAATTGGAAACTTTCCAAAAAGAATGGATTCAAAGGAATGCCAGCATGCAAAATTGGAGGATGTAAAGTACACCGAAAAAAGAGCATTCCATGATAAGAGGAAAAAAGATGATGATGATAAAACAGAAAGTGAAAGAATCTCAGACTTGCATAAAGAGATATGGCAGGGATGAAATTTTTTCCCCCAAGACTTATTTCCAGTAAGTTCCCAACTCCAGTTACGGGCTGCTCTAGTCCAGAGCAAAATCCTAACAAGAAACCTAATAATCAAAAGCTGGAAATGGAACATGATGAAAACTTCTGGAATCTTCAAATAAACTTCTGTCATATAGTTCAGGATCCTATTATCTGCAGATGACTAATAAGGAAATTTTATTGACTGTACCCGACACTCAGACCCCCTTGTAAAATTTCACAGAAAGAAAACATAATATCTCTGTTTATGTCATGAGCTATGTAAAGCTGTTGTGTTAACCTTATTCTTTTTAGCCTTCATGCCTTGTAGGAATTAAATCCATTACAACATTTTCTTTGTCTATTATTCTTTTAGTTGCTGTATTACAGAATTTAGAGCCCAATTCTGAAAACATTTCTCCACATGTTCAATTCCTCCCTCTGAAATCTGCAGATTCTATGTTGCTATGCATGTCTTAATGCACAGTTACCTTACTGACATGAGAGAACTTTGTCAAGGCTAAAAATCCTAGAAGAAAAATGATAAACCAGGAACCACAGCAACCTCTGCACTCAGACACGGCAGCATTGACCCATCAAAGACAGCATAACATGATGCAGCAAATGGATTCAGTAATTCTTCCTAACACATGAGGTGTCACAGAGCAGAAATAAACTGACAGCCTTGCCAGTCAGATTGTATGAAAACAGTTGCTGTGATTGCTTTGGCAGTGAAATGTTGAACAGGTGAGAAGAAAATTAATCATGTCAGCAAACCAACAGATAAAATTAAAATACAAACACTGTTTTCCCATGAAGAATATCAAGTACCTGAACTCATTTCAACTTTTTTCTTCGTGAGATTCCCCAAACCTTGTCTTGCCCTGTCTGCTCAGGTTATTAAGTGCTAGGTCAAGGCTAGGAACCAATAATAGGATTTTATTTTTGCTTCCAAACTGCGGGGTGGGCAATGAATGGGAAGCAGCAGATGAAGGGAAAGTCCTGAGTAACTACCAAACAAAAGGATTATAGAAGCCTCTGAGCAAACTGCCTTCCCTGACATGTCCCAGGAACTCATCTTTTTCAGGCCACACCATCAGAGTGCCTCATAGCTCTACACCCATCCAAGGGAAGAAGTGACTACAGAGATACTAATGACACAGTACAAGCATGAGTAAAATTTCAGCTGGAACACAGTGCAGAGTTTTTGCCACTTACTTTCAAGAAAGATGAACCCTGCACTGGCACAGAGCTTGAAAATGCCTCTGCTCATAAATGCATGATTTAAGAGCCTTCCTGCTGCACAGCATGATTTACATGGGTCAGTAAAATGAAGGTCTGGGGGTGGTGCAGTGGCCATCTATACGTTCAACAGAAAGGTAAATGACAGAGAAGTGAATGAACTTCATTTAAACAGTGTTCTGGATGCTTCTGACTGTCAATGACTGAGAAGGTATGCCAACAAGAAGATCTCTGTGTTAAAAATATATAAACCAGCACTACAAGTGACTGGCAGGAATGGAAGTCTGGGTTGTCTTATACTAATTAGAGGAATGGACAATGCTGGCACAAGAGCAAGTATCTATAAGCTTCCATAAATACATGCAAAAGAAATTAAGTTTTTAAGGAGAAGGCAATATCCTCCAAGTTCTAAAGGCAAGAGATGTAACAATTTTGATGAACCAGTAATCCCCTCCAACGGAGATCAATACGACACAGTGGCCTATCAGAGTATGAGATGGGACTTGGTGACTGCCACTTTTCCCTTGTTGCTAAAGCATTGCATGCCAAAGCATCACCTTCCCATCCAGTCCTGTTCCAGCTGTTAGCACCAGAAGTGTCTAGTGTGAAAATTCAATCGGCCTCATGAAATACAAATGGGTGGAAACTACCCTCAAGGTCTCCACTTTCTACACCTACAAATTTCTCCTATGATTTGCTACATTAAAATCTGATGTAAAATTGTGCCAAGCCTGGAAAGGTTCAAAAACATTCAAAATTAAGAATCTGTGAGTTTAACTATTAATACCTAAGCCACATGTAAAGGCAGATTTTAAGCCTTCCTTTCATCCTAAGTACCACCTTATCCTTCTTACAGTCCATGGAAATCATTTGCCTCCAAGTACCGTAGAAGGAGGAATGTCACATACTGGTGATTTGATGTCAGCAGATTTGAATCTGGCTCTGAACAGCTCTGCCTTCTGATATTTTTCAGTTTTGTCAATGGGATTACACAAAGCTGCAGATACTTCTTTCTGAATAGTCTATCAGTTGATGAACATGTCATTAAAACCACACAGTTTTTTACAGCTTAGGACACAACACAAAGCCACAAGCTTATCTTTTACTGCACAAAAGGTCTTTCAAATGGAGCTATTAAATGTGAATTTGTAGCTAAGATACTAATTCATTTTAGGGTTCACTGACTTCTTCGTTTACCCAATGTCCTCAAATATTTTCATTCATTTCATAGAGCTGGCAAATATCTTAACTGGCAGCTGAGACTAAATGATAGTTACTAATACAACCCTCCTCCGATTCAAATGACAAATCAGGTTACAAAGCTTGGAGGAAGTCCTGGCCTAGAGAAACTAATGGCAAATTCCAGCTGAAGCAAATTCCATCCCCTACTTAGTCCCTGCCTTCATTCATGCCAGTGAGACAGGAGTGCTGTTGTACTGAAAATTAGATTTAAAACAAAACAAAAGAAATGTTAAAGGTCAATTCTTCCATTTTATATATACAGCGAAAATGAACTGGTGTCTTTCAAACTATAGAAGGGTTGCCTGACTCACACCTTTTGAGGAAACATGTATTTCTTATCCACTGGACAGAATTTGAAGGTAGAGTTTGCAGATTTTTTTATTCACTGAATTCATTTTCACTCATACGAATAATGTCATCAATTTCTGTGAAGGAAAACATTCTCCCAGTAAAGGATTTCCAGAGTACAAATTTGCCTATGACAGCTGCCAAGTTTATTATATTTGGGGCATACAAATGGCCACAGACCTCATTACACCTGTTAGTAGGTTAGAAAATTCAAAAGCAGAGAACAGGTGACTACCTGGTCTGAACACATAAGCAATAAAATTCAAAATAGCTCCATATGGTTTAGAAAATAAAAGCTTTATCTTTGCAGGTACATGGAAGGAATGTTTCTTTTGTCTTATCTGCCAAGGTCTCTGTTACTGGCATCAGCATCAGCCTCATCTATGCTTCAACCTGGTCTCCCCAGCCTGCGAGGCCTGGCAGCGCTCACGTTAAGTATCCTACAGTTATTCCAGCAACCACCTGAGTGGCCAGTGCACTGGTCCAGCCACTTTATAGCTGAGTGATAATCATCCATCAATTTTAAAATATTCAGTATTACAAGTATTATAAAACACTGTACCCTAATTTCTTTAAAGACTTTATCCACTCCAAGAAAGTTTCCTGATCTTTAGGATCCTGTCAGAGATCCTTGTTCAAAAGCAACAAATCCATAGCCAGATTCTATTAGATCATTTATAACCTTTAATACGTGACAGTATAAATTTGTGTAAAAGCTTTTGTTATTATTGTTTCTTCTACTTGTTATTATTGTTTCTTCTACTTGTTATTATTGTTTCTTCTACTTGTTATTATTGTTTCTTCTACTTGTTATTATTGTTTCTTCTACTTGTTATTATTGTTTCTTCACTTTGTTATTATTGTTTCTTCTACTTGTTATTATTGTTTCTTCTACTTGTTATTATTGTTTCTTCACTTGTTGAAATTCACAATGTATTTCTTAACAGATTACATGTAGCCAGGCATAAAGAATGTCTATGTGGCTGTAGGCACTCCGCACATGCAGCCATGAAACCCAACTACTGGTAGGCACATGCTCCCTTGTGAGATGCTGTGCTCTGGATTGGAGTGCTGCAGTGCCCAGGGAAAGGGGTTTTCATTCCCTGCACCCTGTCGAGCGGGGGGGAGTTCTCAGCATTAACTTCACAACCACCAGTGCATTGGCAGCAGAGGAATATCCATGGGATCCATTATCATGCAAATCTGGCACTGCTAACAACAGGGAAGGGGAGAATTACTGCACCCCGTAGTAGGGAAAAGGGCTGGCAGAGAAGGCAGCCGGTGTTGCTTCAGGGAAAAAGAAAGGCAGGGTCAGTTCGCAGTTTTAATTTAAACAGAAACATCCCATCGGTGGATTTTATTCATCCCAAAATACACCCGTTTGTATGGAAAAAGACAACATGAAACTTGCATAAAAGTGAATTTTAAGAGCACATTCACATACTGTTGCAGCACATAACACCAAAACGCACTAACAATATTGGCAAAGAATCTTCTTTCTTTACCTTAGTTTCTATCAAAGCTGAGTATATGCCTATGGAAATAGGAAACATTGGCCTAGTTCTGCGGTCAGGCAGAGCTGTAAGCTATAGAACCTAAAGTAGTGGAGACAAGTGTGTTATTTATACCTTTCGGCACAACTATTAACTGAGTTTGTACCTGTCCAACAGCTTTATAAGCCTCACACAACCATTCACCTAAATCCAACACCCATCGCCAACTAGTGCAGACATTTATTGTCCTCAAGTTGCTGAATAGATGAATATTTAGGATAGTAAAAGCCATGCTACCAGGTAGTTGGAGATCATAAGAAGTTATCAATCATGTAGTTGTAGGCAGTGGGCTGTATGATCAATACATGTTGTGCAAAGTGTGTTTATGATACAGAACACCATGAATCAACACAAGCCTTTATAAATGCCACAAGCAAATCAACTAGAATTCGGTCTTAAACAAAATAACTCAGAACAGACAATGTGCACTGCTTCATCAAACAACCTGCTCTTACACAGCTTCTTACTTTATCCTTAAATGTCCTTGTGACATGTGGAAGATTTTACACAACCTTTAAGGTATGCATATAGTTTGGAAACAAATTTTCATGAACAGCTGCATTCATTCATTCACAGACTGAAAGGACAACATGATTCAAGCTCCCCTTCTACTGCTGACCGTGCCTTGCAAAAAGCTGTGTAATGGATGAAACATGACTTTTTTTTTCTCCAGATGGCTTAAGTTTCCAGTGCTGTAGCCAGTTTCCAAGTCCCATTATAGATATCACCCTCTTATGTTAACATGGATCTTTCAGAGCCATCTTTAAAACTGTCTCATATTTTCTAACCAGTTGCCAAAATGGAAGCAGAGTCTTCAACAACTGTAAAGCATTTGCAAGCAATATAATGTTCCACTTTCAAAGATAAATCCTAGATAATTATAATCCCATAGAAGAGTCTTTTGCAAATTCACTATGAAACTAACCATTCTCCCGTCAAACATCATCTGGACAGTTTCTTTCTTTAAGGGGGTGTGTGTGTGTGAGAAATCTTGCATTCGGTATATTTTATAAGGGCGTTGCATTCCAACAAAACCAGAGATTTTTCAAGTCTTATTTCCTATACTCAACACCTACTGATTTCTGCTGCATGAGAAGTCACTCATTAAGGACATGTTTTTGAAATTAACATGTCCTTAATATATATAGTATAAAGTTTCAGTTTTGTATATGAAGGCTTTTCAGTCAACTGCAACTGAAATCAGGAAAATAATAACTCGTGTAACTTCATCCATTTTCAACCAAAATGCTTGTCCAGAGACTTATATAACTGAGGTGAATACAGCAACTCCTTATACACAATATTACCTTTCTACGGTTTTGCATGCAGTCCAGATACAGCTGGGTCAGCAGACAAGCACTGGCCCTGAAAGGGACTCAGCTCCTTCATCTTGTAAACAGTTCTAACAAAAACAGAGAGGGAAAGTCTTCCCCAAAAGTCAAGGGAATGCTCATAAAGTCAAGGGAATGCTCATAGTACTTATCAGCAAAACATGTCCCAGAAGGTAAGCTGGACTGGGTCCATTGCAATTCATCCTCCCATTTTACAGATAACACAGACCACCAACTTTGAAAATGTGGCGGCAAATTATTATTTGCATCTTATTTTCAAATGCGTCATTACCCAAAGTCATCTGTTAAATAATTGGTTTTGAAATTAAAGTTCCGGAGCTGACAATGAAGTGGTGAAACCCAAGGAAAGCTTTGGTAGAAACTGGCTGTGCTTTTAGGGATGTTCTTGGCAAAATGCTGATGGATGAAGAAGCGAGGGAGGGAGCTGCATCTGACCTTCCATTCCAAAGCCAACTACTAATCTCCCTCTGTATCTTTTGGATTTGAGTCAGAGAAAAAATAATAATCTCTGCTGTAATTGCTTACTCCGACAGAGTTACACTAGGGGTCAATATAGTCTCATGTGTGGGAGACAGCTGCTAGAAGGATGCTTGATCTATCTCCTGGGGAGACAGGCAAGAGTGGGATGAGCACAAGGAAATGCAAAGTTATGAACATGAGCAGAGCCTCATCACAGAAGTGGCTTTTGAGCCTTTTCTGCACTCAGACAATTTGGTCTCCAGGCTCAGCTGACTCAGCCCAGCACCAAAGCACTGTCTAAAACAGAGATGGAAGGTGGAAAATGGGAGCTACAGTTAATCACTGCTGACCTGAATAAACACCACTCGCCCGATCCTAGTCAGGTCGCTTTTCCTTTGCTATTATTCTGTTTGTGTCTTTGAAGGTATTGTCAAAGAAGTACAACTTGTGTAACCATCCCCTCCTGAAGACATCACCAATCCTGTGCAAAAGAATTCTATTGCTTTCCATTATTTTCATGCTAGTTCTTCCATTAAATTCCTATTTTCTTTCCTAAACAAAGTAAAGCAACTAGTGGCAAAAGAAATGGCCAGAATTGCCCTGTTTCAACTTGGTGCACATATAGTACATGCATCCACAGTATTCTACATCTCTTTATTCGCTATTACTTTCCTTCATTTCCCTAGTGAAAACATGACCTTCCCAAAAGCAAGGCTCGACGTTGCAATACACTGTTAAACATATCTTTAGTGAAAAAATCCTTGAAAGACCTAATTCCACCATGCACAAAGACCCATGCTTAATTCTGATGGTCTCGATGAGACCAGAGAACATAGCTGAATGCCTTGCTAAACACAAATCAACTTCGGCACATGCTGGTTTTCCTCAGTGAAGGCCTCAGAAACAGACCTGAGAACAGAGCAAGCCTGGGGGGGGG
>NW_010223946.1:54991-87021 GCF_000690775.1 Eurypyga helias
ATGCATTACCCCTCCTCTTGCACAAAAGAGGAGAGCCACCTCAATTTGTCTCAGCTCCCAGGAAGTCTGCCCTCTGACCAAAGCAACAACCGCATGCCCTTCCCTGTTAGGGGTGACTCTGAACATGACGTGGAAAGAAAAACCAAATTGCACTATTCCCTCTTTAGGAATAATTAACTGGAAAAAGATTAAAATAGCTTTACTAGAATAACAGAGGCAGTGTTAGTCCAAAACACAGGGAGGGAAGCATGTGAAACTCACTCTTTTATCTGACACTTATTTTAAATAAATACGCCACATGGCTTTTAGCTGGAATGTGGCACACGTTTTGCATGATTAGCCCAAAGGACAAAATAAGCTGTGTGGAATAAGCCAGATGCCTTCCTTGTCAGGATTAGGAAAAGGTTGCCCTCAGCACTGAATACCCAGGTATGCATCTTTTCATAGACACTGAAAATACCTAGACAGCAACTTATCTCCACAGCAAAGTGACAAAAAGAATACTGATTTAGCTAGAAACATTTTTATGCCACTAGTATTGCCAGAATATGCATGCAGAATATCTGTAACCTTCCCATGACATGCTACATGATAAAATGCCCATGACTCCTTCAACAACCACACTATTTTACAAATAATTCTTATTATTAAAAAAAAAAAAATCCCTATTTTGGGGAGGGCATGCAAGCACTCCTGTTAATAAGTGCAGTAGGAATTCCAAATCTGCACTAAATAGTCTCACACAATGCCTTGCACTCAAAGTCCTTGTCACATTACCAATAGACACTGATTAAGATGTCCCATCCTTAATTACCAGAGGACTACAGTTTCGAAAATAAAAATGAGACAATAAGAATTGAGTTCCCTTTAAAAGAACGTTCCTGCAGCAAGAAGTCATTGCTGGAGGGAGTCTGTCATAACTAATGGAAATTATAGGCAGATGGGTTGGGCATTTTATACATAATAATTAGCTCCACCTGTATCCCAAATTAATGGGTAGAGCTTTGGCATTTGTCTGTTCAGGTTACGAATATACCTACCCCTGACTAAAGTTCTAAAATAGGATGGCACACATCAGCTGCAGACAGGGAGGAACCAACTAAGAACCACTCCCATGTGCAGAAATGGTTAGGTTAGCAAAGTATTATGGCCCACGGGCATAAAGTTTACACAGCTTTTCCAGTTCACTTACAATATCGGAATCAAGGTCACTCATTCTTTTTTTTGGGATGGGACAGATGAACAATTCAGCCAACTCATTCTCTCTCATTTAACTTTTCATCCTATTTTTCAAATAAGGTATCTACATCACAAGTTACAAAAGGACCAAAATGCCCAAACAGCTGAAAGTCTAGACAAATATAGTCTATTTAAATAAAAAGATACGCAGCCATCTCCTGGAACTGCCAGAGGAAAACCTGTTGTATTACCAACACGATTAAATTTAACCCCTATCTCTATAGCTTCACCACTTCGCTTTCTTTTCCCATTTAGTCATTTAATCTATTTCACCTTGTACTCCATGATCCTGAAAATACGAGCTGGCTTGTACCTGGATACCTCCGCACTAACATCCCTGGGGGTTTTGTCATTGACTGAAGCAAGAATAAACCCTTGCAGCCAGCACAGTGAGGCATCCCACTCTGTCATGGTCATCAAGTCTCCTGGTGAAGACTTACTACCTCAACTCTGGGAAGTACCAAGCATATTGTGTGTTCTTGGTTGAATAAAAATCACAAAAGAAACTAGGGAAGCACTTTGTGCTCCACCCACAAAATACTTCGGAGAGTAGCATCACTGAAAACTGCTCTCCCTTGGGGGAAGAAGATGCCTGCTACTCTTAGGTTTGTTGTGGACACTGCACAATGAGTCCTTGTTGTTAACTAACCTTTAGGCACCATAGCAGTAAGAATAATTAAGAAAAATGGGTGTTTTTTAAGTAAACAGTTTTGGAGCTGTTCCTCTACCCTATGTGTTATTTCTAGTACACTATTTCTATTTGCAGGGAGTGGACTTACCAAATCAGAACATGTTTTTCTCCCAGAAACACATTAACTGTCGATTCAGCTGCTAGCTACTTTGCAATCTTGATAGGTTATTTAGCCTTTATCAGAAAAGAAAGATGTCACCAGGTCAGCTGTACCACTGACAAATGTATTGCACCAGTGTAAATGTCAGTGGAAAAAGATCAGTTCTTCATGTTAAAATGAAAAATGAACGATGCATATAGTACATCCTTAAAATTGTATATACTCCTGCATGCACTTTAAGCCAAGCAAACAAGTTAAAAATAATAAAAGAGTAAAATCAGGCACGTTTTTCTTCTGCAGTCCTACAACTAACTGTGCAAAAGAAAAGTTTCATAAAAGGCCCATCCAAGCAGCAAATGCAGTTTAAATGTCTTTTGAAGTCCAAAGGCTTCCCATTTTGTCCTTAACAGAGGATAAACCAGTTAGCAATTACAAATTTCCAATACTACAGAACTATCAGAATTACAAAGAGTAAGCAACAGGTAGAAAATCAGGAAAAGTAAACTATGTTAAAAAAACCAAGAGTATGAATTTGAGATTATATAGCACCATGCAAGCAGTCTTACATTACAAAACATGGATTTATTGATGTTATTCTGGATTTACTGAAGTTATGCACTTTTCTAGCCACAGCTGTAGAGAGTAAAGTGACTTCAATGAGCCCTTCTACCATACTGATGATGATAACCACATGTTTCTAAGTACAGCTTATCTATAAGCACATTTATCTCCAAGTCCTCTACACACACAGTGGTGGTCCTGCAAACATTTTTCAAGCAAGCCATCCCTAGGAGGAGACAGGGAGGGCAAATATTTTATCTACTGGAAATGCTACATTTCAGGCATTTTTTTCATTCCGTATGGAACAAAGGTTAGGGAAAAAAAAAATCCTGAAAAATTAGTCTTCTCAGGATGAAATAAAATGGGTGCTTTTAACACTGGAAAAAGAATTCTTGACACACCTTTTGTACTCTGCAGCAAGGCCCAGGAGCATGGGTTTCAACAGTGTGTGAAACCAAGAGCCTGGAGGTCTCGGCTGCTGAGCAGTTGGGAAGACAGAAAAGCTGCCAGAGACCAGGCACGTTTTCTATAGTGAAAACTTCCTTCCGTGCTTCCATCTACATCAACAGATTCCCTGGGGCCTTTCAAGTTTTAACTAGGAAATGTTCCCAATGGAAAGGAGCTTTTTAAAACCTACGGGGCAAGTAAAACCAGTGTCCATCGGTTGGAAGTGCGCAAAAGCAAGTACCATCCCAAAATGCAGATACAAACAGCAAGGCTGAAGGGCTGCAAGAAAGAGAGAGAACAGCTCCAGAACAGGCAGTGAAGAGTAAGGGGGGACTTGGAGGACACAAGGCTCAGAATTTGAAACTTTTAAGTAACAGAAACAAAACCATTTTAAAATTCTATCCCCTCAGTGGAAACAGAGCTATGGCCAAGACTACCTACTCCCTAGCCTCCAGCAGAAAGAGTCAGCCCCTGCCTTCTTCACAGTCACCTTACTGTAGCTTTGTCTTCATGCAACAGCTCTGTGGGGACCTGATCGTGGGCCCCAGAAATTCAAAGAAGGGGGTACACCAACTTTGCAGAGGAACCTGCAAATGGGAGTGTGTTTTTCTGCCCTTCTTTCTGCTCTGTAGGGCAGCAGTGGCATAGCCCCGCAGCAGCCTCCAGGACCCTACCATGAGCCTACACTGGAGATATGCAGGATGAACACAGCACCACAGCCCACAGTTTAAGGTGGTCACTCCAGACTTTGAGGACTGTGAAGTGTCTAATGAATCCAAGACGTTAAATCAACCAGCAATTTTCTTACTACATAATAACTCCACTTCACCATAATTGATTAGAGCACATAATGATCACAACAGGATGTTGTGTTTAGGATTAAAGCTGTTGGTTCAGACTGATTTTCTGGGCTTCCCGTCTCATTTCGCTAAGGCTTTGCAAGAGAAGGCGAGCAAACTGTCCTTTCATGGTAAAAGAACCCTTCGAATTCAGCAAGTCCAGTCCTTCCCTGCAGGGCAGAACTGATTTGCTTAAGGATTCCTGCACTTTCTACCCAGCAAGTACTTTACTACACAGTTAAGCCAGATTTAAATTAGACAGCAACTTGAGAAACCAAAAAAGGACGCGTTCCACATGTTGGCAAAGACCATGGTTATCATGCTTACTCCTCTTCCTAGTGACAGTGATAAAGGAGAAGCGAGGAACTGAGAAAATATAAACCAAGGTAAGAAAATCTAAAATGTCCAATGAAATTTAAGTAGTTCCATTGTGTACCCAGTTATTGAATTTACTGTTTGCTTATTTAATTTCAAGTTACGCTTCTAAGCAGAGCGGATGTCTATTCATCAACTGTGGATGTTGCAAACTTCTGCCAAGACAAAATGTAGAATCTCTGTTACGGATAATCTTACCTGTCTGGAATAGGAAAAGACAAAATGCCTTCATAACATTTATCTAGATTAAGCAGATCAGAGGAGGTATAGCTTGACGCAGTATTTTGACAGGATGAGAGTATGTTCGCTGAGGAATAGGTACTGATTAAATCTGAGACAATGTGTGCCACAAACATATCTACTAAGGAAACCAAAAAAGGGCAACACATAGAACTGGCAGAATAAATGTATCATTTTATTTACAAATACCCTATTTTTTTAGTGTGTATCTAGGTTACTAAGCAGACTATTAGCTTTAGAGTGATATGTTCCAAACCACAAAAACAAATGTCATGGTTAGTTAGTACTGGATAAGGGAAGGAAAAACTGAGACAAAAGGAAGCTATTTTTAGCAACAGCTAAGAAAACATGAAAGAATACTCTTTTGAGACACCATTATCATACTCCACAAATTTAAAACAATGCAAGGGATTAATTTAATCTTGTAATTTTCTTTTTTTTTTTAATATATGTAACAATTTTTTTTAGAATTTTTGTTTCCCTTACTATTCTGGGGGGGTGGGATGGGTGGTGGAGTAGAAAACAAGGCTTTTGTCTCCAGATTATCTTACAGACAAGAAAACCCATATAGTAATCATATGCAACATCAAGTTCCAGATGTTTAGTTTGTCACAGAACCTGAGAGAAAATTTGAAGAAATATTTTTTCAGTCTTTACTAAACCATGCAAAAGAAAATCTATCATCAGAAAGACTAAAAGTATCTACAAAATTAGATTGTGGAGTCTGATGCAATTTAGCACTGAAATGCCTACTTAATATAATCTCCAGAACTCTTTTTTTTTTTTTGCCAAAGGCATAGATCTTTATCAATAAGTGTGTGCCCCTGCAAGCAACTGTTTGAAATGGTGGCTTGTTAAAATGCTTAACCCTCTAGTCCCCATATACCTACTGGATACAGTACTGTCTAACCAAAGATACACTGCCTGGACTTCTCTTAAGGCTGAATGACAAAAGGCAGCTCGGGAAGTAAAAGCAGCTAAAAAGTCACAATCAATGAAGAAATGGGCAAGGCTAAACCATTATTTGATTCTGGAAGTCCAAGCATGTTTACAGAAGTTAGTTTGTGAAGTAACAGTTACCCTGTAAGAACACATTCATTCTGTTTAAGGCATTACCTTGCCCTGTCTTCCCTGAAACCCACTAGAGCTATAATGGACAGGTAAACAGGGAAAACCAATGTGGTGGTGATAAAAACCTCAACACTTCAGAAGAATCAACATCTTGTGATCTGCTTCTACAAATCCTCTCCCTCAAGCAGTCCCTCAGGATTGACTGCATTATTGAGGAGGGTTAGAACTGCTCAAATAGAGAGGACTTGGAGGGTAAGGCTTTTCATTTAAGAAGCAGTTGTCACCATATTCAAAGCAAGTTCTGATAAAAAAAAGAAAAAGAGTTAATGCTGAGAAGGGACACTGAAATAGTGTACTGCATTACGGAATCAGTACTGCCAAAAAACTCATCTTAAGCTTTCAAGATGTCCTAAATTGTTCTTAATTTGAATGCATGTTTTGGTTCTTAGCTGTCAGGCGTAGAATTAGAATGGATAATCTACACTACACAGACAGCACCCAGCAATGAGAGGTGCCCTATATGCAACGGGGAAAGCACGCTGCTAGAATATGCTTGGTAATTTAATAACCAACCTTGAACACTACCACTCAGAAGAGCAAACCCAGCAATTCATGAAGACATGTAGACGGAATGAAGATTAGCGCTATGCTAGCTAAGTCCAATGTCTCTCCTGAGAAATCAACACCCACACTATTCCAAAACAACATTTTTCAAAGACTTTGCCAAATTAAAAACCAATTTAAAAAAAAGAAAATGGGCTACAAGTACCTTAATAACACAACAAATCCAATAGAGTAACAAACATTTTTTTTCTCTACATAGGTTACTAATTTCTCTTATGTGTTTTTGTAACTCCTGCCTCATTGTCTCATGTTAACTGTGCAAAGTGTTCTGATTTTATCAAAATGTTTATCATTTTCTGTACAAAAGGTCAACAAAAACTGATCCATTGCCTCAAATTCCTCGAGTTCACTGAATCAGCATTTTTTGGCTGAAAAAGTATTCCATCAGATTTTTATAACAGTTGTATGATACAGTATGTTGATATGTACTGAGAAAAATATGTAAATGTATGCATAGGTTTTATTAAACAAGTTAGAATCATCTTGCTTTTAATCACGTGGGCCATGAATCATCAAAGTACCTCTTCCTTTTTCATCTAGGTAATTCCACAACACTGCTGTAGACTTTAAATTCTAAATTTTAACAGAACTTTACTTGCTTTACTTGTATTTAATCCTCGCAGCACGTAAATCCAACATCAGCTTCTCTGTGTTACATAGAACAGAAACTTAATGTTAATTACTTAAAACAGCTAATCAGAAATGCTGTCATCCCTCTTTCAACCAGGGCTTATCCTGGGACTTAATTTTATTCTTTATATTTCTTCATCTGGTTAATCTAACAGGTTCTTTACTGGCCTTTAGTCCAACCAAGGCCGCCAGCAAATCACGAAAATCACCTGAAAAAGCATCTGAGATTAACAGCAAGTATCATTCAGGAAGAAAAACATGCTGGTTCCATGGCAACATGAAAGTCAATGAGCCCACCTTGAAACCTGGAAACAATGGTTCCTTTCAGGACAGGGGCAGAGGGGAGGGACCGTGATTTACTGAGATGTTGGGTTCTTTCAGATTATGTGCCAGTGAGCTTTTTTTTTTTTCTTTTTTTAAAGGAGAAAAGGCACACCATAAATTTTCCTTGCACAAGTTCATTTGATTTTGGATCTATAACCAAGAAAGACACTGTTGAATTGCCCCCCACCAACCCTGCCCCAAAAAGCAGCAGGATACAGGACAACGAAAGCCACCTTCCTTGCAGTCCTGTCACTTGCTTCAGGGTATGCACACTCATGACATAACACACTTAAGAATTCTTATTCTACAACTGAAATGAAAAAGGGATGGCCTCCAGCATCATATGTATGCTAAAAAACAAAATCTGGAGAAATTTTGTGGAAAAGTCAGGAAAATTAGCTTGAAAAAAGAAACCTTTTCCATCTGAACTGATGGAAAACTTACAGACCTGCACTGAATTTCCCAGAGCTAGCCATCAGAACAGGCTCTAGCCATCAGAACAGGATTAGTAATATTTACATGCATTGTAGTTCAGGACACTATGGTTGGTCATAGTAGCCTGCCTCTTGGTTTTGATGTTAGGTTTCCAATGAGATTTTCCACATTCTCTTTATTTTCCTTGGGAGATCCAGTCTAGGAATGATCCTAATATTTGTATCAGCATGCTGTTCAACCAGCTCAAAAGCAGTAATAACAAGTTCAAACTCATAGGTAAGTACAACACTTTTCTCCACAGTCGATCATTCATGGCTGATTTTTAACTCCTGTTTCTCCTACTTATACAGGGGAGACTTAGTGGAGGAAGACACTGTCCTCAGCCAGTCTGAGAGGAAGGTATCTCAGACCCAGTGCTTAGAATGGCAAGTCTTGGTACTGCCATGTAGTACAGACAGAGGAATAAACATTTTGTTAAGACAAGCCCATGACTGCCTTGCCAGCCCTTACTGCAGCCTCATTTAGGCAGTTCACAGACTTTGGGCCCAAGGAAGCATCCATGACACTCAGGTCCATGGGGCCAGATCTTCCTCAACATGGTAGCATTGCTCCTTCAGCTCCTCCTGGTTTGTCTCCTTGGAGGCCTGCTCCAGCACCTCCTTTCTTTCTGGTTGTTGTTAGGTGCCTGGGTGACAGTGGAGCTGAGCTGCTGGTTAACAGCCAGAGCACCAAGTCGCAAAAAGGTGGCTGATCTTGTGTTGTACAGACCTTAGCATAGTTAAGACTTTTTTGGTGTGTTCTGTTTTACGTCTGTCCAGCACGAGCCACTGGGAGCCCACAGGCCACTCCTCCCATCCAGGGGGGAGCAGCCTTTCAAAAGGGTTAAAGTAGGGAGCAATGCTGAGAGAGTTTAGATCTGCACAAGAAACACTGAAATTTAAGTTCCTTATTCCCTGTCACTTCTGAAAATGCAGGAGCTGAAAGAATTTATACTTTGTACTGTCCAGGGAGAATGATTCTCCTTGCTACAGTTATTTAGATAATTTCAGATTAAAAAAACATTTGTTTTTTGGAAGCTGAGTTTACTCATCAGCTCTCAACAGGTGTGACTCCCAGAGCTGCAAGATCACAGCAGTCATGTACACACAGATGGACCTGGCCATTACCTTGCAGGTTATAATTATAGACCACAGCTACCTCACCCACATCTTGAACACACCAGGTGTGTTCTGCCAACCAACACAGTTTAGTTAGGCTCCCCAGCCTCCTTTCTTCCCTAACTCCTTTTTTATTTCAGCTATGGATGGATGGGGAGACAATAAATGCACACAAGGTAGAGATGTCACCTTCCTGGCCCTGCAGGACACAAACATCCACAAGAACTCAACAGCAACATGTTATGCAGGGCAGCAGCCACTGCCTGTACATACTCCAGCCTAGTGGTCTCAAAACTGAACTGCGGTGTGGAGGAACAACCGATGCTGTTCCAGGACTGGAACCACTAGATTGCTTATGCTGCTCTTTCCTACACAGAAGTTTAACATAAAGACATATGGTGGAGAAGCAATTTTCCCAGCAATGCATTAGCTACTAGGTCATCAAAATCACCATAAGACAGTAAATAATTACATTGAGATTGATAAACTTCCTTGCCTCAGCTCTTGGAAGTTAAGCCAAGACTAAACACTTTTGTACAGCACTAGTAAACTTTCACCATTTGAATAGCTTTCCTGTTATTATCAAGCCTATAAGCAAATAATCCTTCTGACTGAGCATATGGCAGGCATACAGCAGCCAGAGAAGCAGCAGTACAGGAGAGGAATTTAACATGTCAGTACAGTTTTGTAGAGGCCTCTCTCAAAGCAAGGAACAGCCAGTCCTTGCAATGAAAGTTCCAAAAATGTCATTTTAAGAACAAAGTGCTCTGGCCTGTAGTCCTGCTTAACACCCTCTCTTTATAAGCAGATGTTTTAAAGGTCACATTAGGTCTTTCTATAAACTAAATCACAGCAGTAATGTTCATTCATTTCGCAACCACATTTACAAAGCCAACCTTTTAGTCCCGTCCTGCAACTTAACCTGCTTGTCAATCCAGTATCTTCTAGATATTGGTTGCAGTCTGTAAGACTTATTCTTAGAGGATAGTATCTTTACAGGTAGAGGAGGATCAGGACAAGAAAGATTTAACCAAACTGGACATACACAAGTTCATAGGACCTGAAAAACACACCCATGAGTGCTGAGGGAGCTGGCTGATGTTGCACGGCTACTCTTACCTCTAACAATCAAGTCACGGAGATCAGGAGAGGCTCCTGAAGTCTGGAAGAAAGCAGGTGTCACTCCTACCTTCAAGAAAGGCAAGGAGGAGGATCTAGGGAATTACAAGCCAGTCAGCCTCACCTCAGTCCCTGGGAAGCTAGGAGAGCAAATCCTTCTGGAAACCAATTCCAAACACATGAAGGACAAGAACATAATCAGAAGCAGTCAGCACAGATGTATGAAGAGGAAATCATGCTTAATCATTCTGATAGCCTTCTACGATGAGATGACAGGCTCGATGGATGAGGGCAGAGGAGTGCATGTTGTTTATCTTGACTTCAGTGAGGCATTCAACACTGCTTGCCATAACATCCTCATAGAGAACCTGATGAAGCACTGGCGAGACAAGCGGACAGTGAGATGCACTGAAAACTGGCTCAATTGCCAGGTTCAAATGACACTTCAAAAATTAATTGAGTGAAATTTCGTTATTTATGTAGATGAGAACATGTGAATGAAGTCATCAGGAATAAAGAAGCTGAATATCAGAGGGCAGGACCCTTTGTTTCAATGGCTACTATTTCCAGAGGACCTGATCCAATCCAGCTCCAGCTGGGATGAAGGTACCCAGTACACATGACAGCCAGGTCTCAGACGTCTTCTCTTATGAGCTACCCTTGAGATTTCAGTTCCTTGTCATTTGAAGGCTAGTAAATTAATTTCTTTCACTAAACAGAGAAGCAGTGGTCTAGCAAGAGCCAGCAAAGGTGACTGGCTTAAAAGCGGACAGCAGGATGAAAGAAACACAGGTCCTGATTCTGATTTCCTATAATTTCAAAAGTGACAAACCACGACTAATGTCAGAAGGTAAAAGTAGTTCAGCAGAGAGTCTGTCATCCCAGATTTCTTGGGAGCTTCCACTAGTTTAAGACAAAGCATAATTTATCCTGAACATAATTTAACAGCGTTAAGTAATCCCAAAGACACGATACTTAAATGCATCTGACAAACATCATCTTAATCACACTTATGTAAAACGTCCTGACCAAAAGCGAGTACACTGTCCTAACACATTGCTGGAGCATCACCAGAAATATGTCTCTCTCCATGGTTTTGCAATTATGCTGGACTGCTTTATGTTGGAGAAGATAAGCCTTAGCACTGTCCTAATCCTTAGGCTGAGCTGAAAACTCTTCTTTACCTACTGCACAAAAATACCTTAGGTAAGTAATTTACCTAGTTAGATTCCTTCTTCTGCTCTGCAAATGCCCTTTCTAATGGTTGATTTTAGGATGTCAGTAGATATAGTATTGCAGAAATTGAAGATTGCCACTGTAAACTCAATGTGCAGATGCAACATAAGACTTGAGAAGAACTTCTAAGTCAGTGTCAGCACAGTTAGGTGTTCTAAACTTGTTTTCCTGGCAAAATGTTTCTGCATACATAGCATCTGCTGATATTTAGAGCCTAAAGTGTGTTGGAAATACTATATACTTCAGCAATGGTAGCCAACAGCTTTTCATCATCTGTATCACTATTCCCATTGACAGCTGCAGAGCGGAATGCAGAGGGGAGTTAGAAAAATGACTCATGGTCACCCTGTGCTTCCACAATCAAAACTGACTTTTTTGATTCCAGCCTGGCACTTTTGTTATGACTCAAGGCTGTTTCTCTTACAGTAGACCATATTCAAAGATGTCAGTGAGAAACAAACAAGTGTTTTCAGAAAACAGGAACTGATCAGATGCAAACAATGATGAGAACACATCTGGGAGGCTAGCATCTAATGACACCATGCTACAGTAATTTATATACATTCACAGAATAAGGTTCTTCACCTTCCACCCACCTCATTTTGATTAGGCCAATTCCGCCTTCATTTGTACATATATCTTTTCTGTCTTTAAACAAATATATGGTGTCACTGTTCAAGCAAAGTAAACAGAATTCTGTCCGGGATATCTGTTAGGATTGCTTTGTTTCCCCAGTGAGGAATTTGAACAGCATGTTTAAAGAAGACAGCTCAAGGATAGTTTTACAAACACTAACATTTTTCAACAGCAAAGACATTCAAGGGCCTCTTAAATCATAAAATCTCCCCATTCAGCTCAATGGCTGGACTATGGGAAGAACTGGGTGTTCTGTGGCTCCTACCCAGCTTGAATGCAGCAGCAGAAGTCAAGTAGTTGGGGCTAGAAGCGCAAGAATAGCAGCAAATACTCAGGCTTTTTATCTTTAAGGTATCCTTGACCACAGATCGAAAGATTGTATACGAGCAGATGAAATGTGATAACGTTAGATCTTTTTAACACAAAAAACACCACCTTGGGGTCCTTTAAATGCAGTTCCTTTGAACTGAAAATAGCATCTCTTCTAAAGAACAATCGAACTCAAACATTTTTGCCAGCCTAGGTAATATGTACAGATTTCCACCTCCCTACCACTCGAAGAATTTGTGCTCCTCCCTCCCACATTCTTTCTTCCTCGCTTTGCCCACCATATGAGGTAGAACATCAGGAGTAAAATTTGTCAATAACAACACTACGTATCAATGCATTTAGAGCTACTCACCAGATATGCATTCAACTCAATTTATTTGGACAGCTGAGGAGTCTCACTGGTCAGTAACTTCCACACGATCTTGTAGAAATATTGTATGTTCTCCCCAATATTCAGGACATTCCTAGCCATTACATTTTGAAAAGTTCAAGAGGAAAGAGAGAGAGAGAAAATACACACACTTCACCTGGCTTCCTTATTTTGTGTCTGACAAGGATATGTATTCGCGTGAAGGCTTGGATCCAAATTCACAGCCGATGCAAACAGAGACTTTGAAGTCAACATAACTAAGAATACATCTGGCTGATTTTTGCTATTTCAGCCTCATGTTTGTTTTGACTTGTTTGACATGGACGTGCTCAGAATAGAATACATAAAATTAATTAGGGCATCCTCACGTATCTTGGTACTGTAAGTTATAGTACTGATGCTGTCCAGCAGAAAGGATGGTCTCCATGTTTTTTATGCAGGACCACAGATCTACTCATCACAAAACACGTTACCATGATGTAGTGGGTCATTTAATGCTATCCAAGGCGAAACAACCTCTCACTACTTCAGGAACTGACTTCTTTTTTCAGAGTGGTTTCCTAGAGCTATACTTAGCCCCTTTAAATTTAGCAACTACAAGTAGAGACAAATTTATCTCTTAACGGATCTAAGTAACATAGGAAATGTATGAACCCGGCATTAGTGTAGGTCAGCAAACCCCCAAAATAGACAGAGGTAGCCACCTCACAGCTTGGACAGTGTAAACTGTCCCTCCCTGCTTTTATGCTTTATAAAAGGCTGTTAGAATGGCTCATGAAGAAAGAGTAAGAGACAGAATACAAAGAACGTTCACCTTTTTACATACCATTGCTAACTTATATTTCTGAGCAAAACCCATTATCTATACTGGGCAGTAGACATATGCATTACCTTGGAATAAAGGCAAAGTTCTGTTGGAATACTCTTGTCATGTAAATTTAACCCCGAAATAGTCTGAGCATTCAGCAGTAACAAAATACATCTTTTAGAAGAAGTGCCTCCTACGCCAGAACTTGCCAGCATTGCTGGAGATTGGAAGGTTTTTCACCTTCAAAACACCTACTTTTTAAGATCAAGCTGCTTTACAAAACAACACATGCAACTCCAGTGTCAACATCTCACAATTGCAAACATTTCCATTAAGCAAAGAGATATCAGATTTTGAAGATTTCAGTTACGACTGGCTAAAGATCTCTGCTGGATATAAAGTGATGGTCAGTCTCAGATTTTTCACACCCTCAACTGCCCCAAATCTACAGCCTTCAATGTTCAAGTTCCCATATATATGTATTAAAAAGAAAAAAAAAAAAAAGAGAGGACCTGTATTCAAACCTTGGAAGCTTTTACACTACAAGCTAGATGTTCACAGTTCCCATATCTAACACTTTCTTTTCCCACATCTGTTTGAACGACACTCTTTACAAGGGAGGCCAAGACTGACTGGACTTGGAAATGGGATCACTACCTCACATCTTACAATCGCCTACAGGCCACATCTTCAGCGTGCTGTGAGTAAAGTAGTATCATGAATGCGTTGGCTAGAAGGGATCTACAAATCTCAAGATTTTACATTAATATCTAAAATGTTTAAACAAACACTCATTTCTCATATGGTTTAAACAAGAATTTTGAATAGAGGAAATATATGTTGATGCTAATGTTTTGATAACATCCAAGTGTTGAGGCCTTAACACATGCTGGACTGGCTTGAATGTGCATCCTGATTTTCTCATTGGATTTTGCCCTTGTTCAGGAAGAACTCTTGCTGCTGGGAGGAGACAGACAAGACTTCTGGCCCCTGCCCTGGCCCTCTCTAGCACTTGCTTAGAGGAAGGGCGAAGGTCACACTGAAAGAAAAAAGGTTTAAGCTTTCAGTGGAAGGGCAGATGCGGACTGGATTGTAGCTGGAGGGACAGAAAGGAGAGGGGAATGAAAAAGAAAATCAGAGGAAAAAAAATCAATCTGCTTACAGTCCTACCACAAATGCTGAGGTATATCAACTCATTTGCAAGGCTTTCAGGATTAAAGAAGTTCTTGCTAAAGTACACTGCTGGCACTTGTAGTAAAAATAAATAAAGCAGCTTTTCCATTCCCATCAACACATACTGCACCTCTGTAAATTCAGCCTCACTCATGATCATCCACTGTAAATTCAACCTTCCTCTCAACCTCTGCACAAGTACTGCATTCCCCAGGACAGAGACCTCTCTTGTGGACTTCAGCCCTGCACAGTCAAGTTCATCTTTTATCATTCTTCCTCCAGGATAAGTAGATTCATTTCCCTAAGCAATTTGACTCTCCTCCACTCCTCATTTCCCCCATATACAGGACCACTAGAAACCTTGCTGCTCTGGTTTGCAGCTACTGCTGAACTCCAATTTTTTAAGAAGAGGAACAACAGATGTACAGCAGTCATAAATGCAGGGTCAGAAAACTCTTCCTAGCGTTTGGGTGAAAGAGGACAAACACAACTGAAAGGTTCCTCTTTCGACTTCTGGTGGGAGTTTACATGAACCACTCGCTGCGCTGACGTTGTGCAGGATCCTGTAGGGCAGCAGCTGTAGGATGACTCTTCACAGGCTCGTTACTGTCCCACAATACCAGCAGCTTTTTCTGCCTATCTAGTCCCACTCACCACTACAGAGGAGAGCAATGACAGACTATGCTTTTGGCATGACTCTTCAAGCCCAATTAACAAAGATGCATGGCACAGCATATGGAATTTAAGGTGGTACTTCAAAATAGTGTCAAAAGATTCCTATTTACTCACCTGGAAGATACATGGTCAGATCCTGTATTTACAGGTAATTGTTAGGGCTGCAAACATGAAGCAGCTGTCTGAGGGCTCAAGTAAGGGAACTACAGTCACTGTACATCCTCCTTGTGAACACTTAACTTCTGTCCAAAATTTCCAGGGCTGTAACTTACATTTCTGGCCACACAACATACAGGAAGGAAAGTACATAAGAAAATATTTGCCTTTTTTATACGATCAGGGGGTAGCTGATCACAGCCAGCACAACCTTTCTTAATAAATGTAACATGATCAAGTTATTTAATATGCCTGAAATGTGTCTGGTTACCTATTTTACATGTATCTAGATAACATAAGAAATACAGAAAGCAAAAACAATGCACTACAGTTCTCCTTCTGACAAACTGTATTAAAGAAATATTACATGCTTTCCAATTCACAAATGAGATTGGTTTTATCCACTTGCTAGCATGTACTATATAATATGATCACTATCAAACCTAAGAGAGGAATTGACATATTCAGTAATATTAAATCATTAAAATATCCTTACTGACTAGAAGTCTGGAAAAGTATTTTACAGTCTATTGTTCCTCAGGTTCCTGAGTAAAGGTTTCACACAACAGTGCTAAAGAATCCCTCAGGCTGAAGAACAAACATTATTGTTTATCTACTTTACTTACAAGGCCAACAAATACAAATAGATTTGCAAAATATTCCAGAAGGAAGCCTTCTGAAGACAACTTAATGAAACACTTATTTTTTTGCACATGGTTAATTTATTTTATTGATTTCTTAAAGGTAAAAAAAAAAAGAAAAAGAAAAAAGGGAAAAAAAGGGAAAAAGGCTCATAGAAAGAAGAATACTAGTTGTGAAAGGTCACCCACTAAATCCTCTCTTGAAATTACAAGTAGCAAGCTGGTTTCTAATTCTGTCTCAAAAACTACTCCCGAATTCATCACTGAGCACAAATCCTCATTTTAAAGACCGACCATTACATTATTCCTGAGGGAAAGATTGAATATTTTTAAAATATTTTAGAGAAATGGGTTTAGATGTACTTTGTCTTAGTTATTCCAATAATCACCATAACCCTTGCCTTGGCATGAAGGAATGTGTGTATCTCACAGGAAAACTTCAACCTTTTGCACCTAACTCTGTCAAAAAAATCCCAGTCTCAGCACAAGTGTGTTGTCCTAAGAAGCTTCACCAGAAACGTAAGTGATACAGCAGGCAGGGTTGGGAATTAGCCGGAAGTCTTTATATCTGAGTCTATCCTGAGCTATCAGGGGTTCTGATGACTCAGCCTTTCTTTCAGACGAGAGAAAAACCAGAGGTCCTGGCATCTGGTGGCCATTAGGAAACCAGAGATACTGCAGTTATTAGACACTGCATCCTGGTCATATTCCAAGATAAACAATTATATTCAGCCTTCTTACCATTTCAGAGAAAATAATATATTTTTCTACCCATTCCTAGGTGCAGTGTTTGTTGGCATGCTGCAAAACGAAACACTAACACTGCAGGATTCTAACACACTGTCCTCCACAACGACACAACAATCACTCCACCTCTTTTACGTGTTATCTGAAAATGGCTAAGTTAGGTTTTGCAACCTGCATAACTGTCCTGAACACTCGTTCCCCAGTGATGCAGTGTGGACAGGCTGCATACCCTGCAGTAGGACCTTCAGAAACAGTTCAGATGGATGAAATCCTTCAGAGTTGCCTGAGTATCATTGCAAGGAAAGAAATGAACAGCTGTACCATGCTTGCACCCTTTTCTGCTGATCTCTCATGTACTGCCCACCCACACATCACTTTGCAAGAGTGCTTTTCATAGCACGTAGGATCATTGTGTCAGAGGTAAGCATCCTCATTCCCTGTGTCAGTCATCTGACCCTGGTGCTCCGAACTGCCCACCTTACCATCCTTCCAGCCACGAAAGGACTCAGGTTGTTAGTGGTCGGAGTCACACCTCAGTTAAATGGATAAATTAGCTCAAAACTAGATTGGTTCAGTATCCTCTCCTCCTTTAACCTTCCTCCAGAGAGCAAAAAAGTCAGTGAGAGATACTGAACAACTAACTGGATACGATGCCAAATTTACTCTGAAAACTTTTTCCACCTGCTGTTAGTGCTCTTTAGAGATTTCCAAGAGGTCAAAACTAAGGAATAGCTGTATATAAACATACACCCACACGCATTCTTACTTGAATAAAGTATAACAGCTTTGGATACTTTAATGTTAAACTTACCCATGGATTACAACACTGATTAATTTCTCTATTTGTAATAGACATGTGTATTGTTCCCAGAGTGAACACTGAGATGTAATTTCTGGCCTGATCCCTGGGTTTTCTGTATTTTTTTGGCTGTACAGGGGCAGATTTTTCCTGAGTATATGAAATAATTTGATGTTTTCTGGAAAAGTAATGCTTCTGTTGTTGCATGGAAGAGAGGAGAATGATCCCCTTGGATCGCTAATCATTGACTCCAAAGATTTATGAACTGAGCTATCCCATCAACAATCAACAACAAAATACTGTTGTAGAAAGGTTCCTTTTTTATGGTCCCTATTTACATGCCAACAGCATAAAGCACAGCTGTGCTCTGAGCTAACCATCCTGCTGCTACTTTGTTGAAAGGCTGAGGAGAAAGAACAGTTTTTGGAGAAATGACAATTGTTTCCAAGACTTTCCTCAGCTAGCTAATTACCAGCACCTTCCTACTGCAGTAGGTGATTTTAAATTAAAATCAGGCTTGAAACTCCACATCTATAGCCAGGAAAAACATGTAGCTCAGGCTGTTTTAAGAGGAAGAGGAGCTGCCATCATTAAACAGAACGAGTGTCGGAGAATGCTATGCGTACGGAGTTCCTTAAGCAGCAGCAGTGCGATTCTGCAGTCAGTGTGATGAGACTGCCCCTTGCTGAGCAATATTTTCCCATCATTTCTTCAGGTTTTACATGTATCTGGCAGGTTGCAAATCTTCTGGAGTAGGGGTTGTGTTTAAATTCTGACTTTCCACGCATGAGGGTACAGCAGGGTCAGATCTGGTGACCTGAGCTCACAGGTGGGAGCGTTACAGAAGTAATAAAACCGTGAGGAACTTCACAGACTGACATTTCAGAAAACTGCATTCCTTTATGTGTGCAGAGATACTTAAACCTCACAGAAGTTGATATAAGTACTATCCAAAGACCATTTATGAAACATAAAACCTAAATACAACTGCATGCTCCAGACCTCTGATAAGTGCTACATTTCCATCCCTTAATGATAAGAAAAAAATTCACAGCTACCTACACTCCCACATTCATCACACAGACAAACTTCTGTGATGGGTACAAGACCTACAGTTGCAGTGGGAGAAATATAACCAGAGCTAAAAGTTCAACCTACAAACTGATCCAAACATTCACTTCCTAAGCCCCCCGAGAGGCAAACAGCAACTTCAAACTGAAGAGCAGGGGCTGTACATTGTACACCCTGACACCCTGCAGATTCCTTTGTGCTACAGAATACATTAATAAGGGCAAAAGGTTATTTTCCAGCAAAGTTTGTAAATTAAATTCTATAGAAAACCAAACAAAAGGTTACATGAGTGTTCACTTATCAATGAGCAGTGAACTCAAAAGAAAATATTTCATTTCAGGTTTCGCAAAGGTGCCCCAACATTGGCAGCTCGTACACCATGGGTACTCAGCTAACAAGGCTAAATGAATTAATACCAAATTTCAGTCAAACGTATTGACTTGAGAAAGGTTTGAAATATTTTTTTTGCCAAATGAATTTAGGTTTTAAGACCTCTGCTAACAAATAGCACAGAAAGTGTAACCAAAAAGGCAGAATACATTTTAAAGTTGATAACTTTTAAAGCACACAGGCTTGCAGAGCGGCACAAATGGGAAATAAAGGATGGACTAGGAAGTTATTTAATTTATTAAGTTAGATAAGTTATCTTATCTTAAGGTATAAATTGTCTAACTTGGGTTTAAACCGGCTATTGAAATATTCCTTGCCACACACTGAAAAAAAAACACCTTGCATTGCTGTGTTGGAGGTGTAAAAGTTTGCAGCAAACTACACATTAAGCTGCAAGAAGGGACATAACAGAGGCTTGCTGAGGAAACCTCCATAAAAGCTGCCCTCCTTCCTCCCCTACATGCACACACACCCGTACGCAGGGCATAGGCACAGCCTCCAGCCAGATGATGGCCACAGCGAACAGGGTGGCTGGCACCTGCACTGCCGGCTTCTCTGCTGGAGTTCTCACCCATTTAACCACCCTTCTCCTCCCACAAAGCTTAACCAAAGACACAGAAATTAAAAACAATATGTAGAGAGAGCAATTAGTTAATGTCTTGTGAAAGCTGAACTTTGTTGTGAACACTTGACTGCGTCCAGTGTGCATCCAACACGAGATAATCAACACAGCAGATCTGCAGGCCAGAAAAGTATGATTTTTTTGGGGTGGGCTGATTTCTGTTCTTCAGTCCAGCCTTATCTAAACAGACCTTCATCCAGCTTATAGGAGATCCTGACTCCAACAGCACCGGGTGCCAATTGCTTCATACAAAGATGCAGGAAACCCCACAGCTGACAGGTCTGAGATAACCCAGTCTCGGGAAAACCTGATTTCCTCAACCCTGCTGAAGTCAAGTGTCCAGATGTTACCTAACAGACTCTACAGTCAAGCACCTGACTGAAAAGCTATAGAAGAAAAACTGGTACTTTTAGGATCCTTTTATTTTCTCCTGGTTTCCTCAATTTTTGGTCAAAGACTTAAGGATAAAAACTGAGATTGTATTTTAAATTAGAGCGTATGTTTTCATCTTCACATGATTCCAGCATCTCTAAGTTTTAAACAGAAAATTCTCTGCAATAAAAATCAAAGCTGGAAATTCTGCAGGAATGGCAAACGTTGGCATGATTTTTAAAATAGAAAAATAGCATGAACTACTGTTATAACAGTAGCATTCTAAGGCTAGTACAATCAAGACTCATGAAACCCTTTAGGAAAAATATCTGGCATCACCTGTACCTCTAGGCAATATACTACATTATTTAGTTTTTGTTTGTATTATGCCTTTATAACTTGAATAAAACAAAATAACACCAACTTTGTTCTGTTGCTTTACATAAATGTTATTTATTTGGTACAGCCTAGGCTTTCATGTAATCCTAATTTCTAACCAGCCTCACAGGACCTCAGTAGAATAGATGTAAAGAGAAGTACAAGATTAGGTAAATTTTTTCATTTTGTGAAATTAAAACTGAAATTCAAAGTTGCATTCAGATCAATTTTTACAAAATACATGTTTTGTATGTTATTGATTCTCTGTTCATACATATTAGAAGAGCTGGTAGTTTACTCATGAAAATCAAGAAAGCGAAATACTTGTATCACCTTAGGAAACTTGAGGAGAACACAAATAAGCCCACATACAACTCCCGCTCCTAAATTTCTTTCAATGTTACCAATAGTTACCTGTCTTAAAGTATACCTCCCCCTCTGAGAGCAGCTTCCTCTACTACCGTGACTTGAAAAAAACCATTAAATACATCCTTCCTTTCCTTGATAAGCAGACATACAGACCACCACGATCAGCATCTGCATGATTATTTTACAGATAGCTACAAACATGATATGGAGCATTTAAGTGACATGATGTTATTCACCAAGCTATGATGAGAATAGACTCTAGGTTTCTTTAGTTCTTCTGCCACAACCAGCTCCTTGTGTTTTATCTACAAAATACTAGTTTCCTGCCCTGACCATAAAATACCTGATAGATGTCAATATCTTACTACAGATTCTTGATATCATCAGACAGGAATTAGTGATTTTGGGCTTATCCAGAGCAGAGGCTACGGTGGATACAAACTGAGCAAGTACAGTAAATTTCACAACTCTGCCCAAGTAATTGAATGAATCATAGTGGTTTCATCTTACAGAGAGAAGCTGGTTTCAAACAGAATTTTAATTACTATCCCGTAGTAGTTTTATGATGAACTTATTGAATGGAAGCCTTTTAGTTCTCTTCTGCAACTTTTTCAAGACAAAAGTTGATACTAGTGTTACTTTGACAGGGTGTGAGGTAACAGGCGTAGGATAATCTGGCATTCAATATCTAAGGAAAAAAAGGAGTACTCATGTCAGGCACTAAATACAGTTCCAAAAGAAACTAGTTTAATCAGCTCAGTGAGGCCCCAAATGACATACTATGTAAGGTGCAGGCTAAATTCTCACTGACCTCAGTTAAACACAACAGCACAGACTACATCTGACAACAAGGTAAGTGTTTTTTAATTGTCTCTACCTTCCTTTCTTAGGATCACATCCACAACTTTTAAGAGTATTACAATATGCACCTATCCATAAAAGGGGAATGAAAAAAGAAACAATATCCATTATTTGAAAATTAAACACACAACATTCTTCATTAAGATTAATCCTGGTTTTCTTATTTTTTTAAAGAACAAAAACATGCAGATAAGAAGCATTGTAAATCTGAGCTCTGTGAGCTGTGGGGTTGCAGAAGGGCCCCTCTAAACAAGCCTGTCGTGGAGCTAGCCTGTACCTGTGTCTCACTGCACATTCCTCTGGCAAAGGAATTTAGGCCTGAAACCTGGTACCCCTCTGCCCTCCTCTGAGTGAGCTCATAAAACCGGAATGAAGAGGAGGGAAATAACTTTCTCACTGGAATTTCTTTAATGGAAATTATAAGCACACATCTTGATGAAATGGATGCTGGAGGTATTTTGTCTGGTTATTCTTACACATACAGAACACTTATTATATATAGAAGATACATATATATACATATATATGAAACCACATACATATAAATCCTCAGCAAAATTAATTTCTGGTAAATTCAGTGGTATCATATAACCCAAACAAAATCTGAAACCAGTATCACTGCACAAACATGCTTCAACTGATAGTCCACCGTGCACAAGAAGTGTAAAACAATCATTGCAGATCTGGACAGTGGCTTAATAGAAAATGTAAAAAAACCCCACCAAAAACCAAACACCCACATACAACCCCAAAGTTTCCCCTTCCTTTGTTTCACAATCTGAGAGGTAAGAAAGAAAAGGGAAATGGATCTGAAGAGCTCAGCCAGCTGCAGAACACTTCTGATAATAGCAACTCAGAATGAAAATTATTAAATTCCTATTACTGAGTTTTGAAATTAAAAAAAAACAAACCACCTGTTTGCTGAAATTTGCTCAATAACTTTTGTTTTATAAATCAGATTTATGTTTGAAAAAAACCCCACAAATCACTCAAAATCACAGCAGTCAAAAAAAAAAAAAAAGAAAAGTAGCATTAGTCTACTTACCCAAAATACTTGGGTAAACATTTGGTTTGCGGTTCATAAAGTATCCTTGAATGGAGTTGAAAAGTTACAGTAGCACTAGAGATCCAATATAAACATTAATTAATCCTACTCTACCACTGTCAAACTGTAGTTGAGACTAACTAGCCAGTTTTTAATCCTTGCCACTCCTCTCTGAAACATGTGCAGAACTTGGCTGGATAGTGTGAAGCTGAAAGACCAAAACCAACCAGATGCTTTGGAAACTTCACAGTATCATGCTATCACATAGAAGAAAATTCAATTGGAGAGTCTTTAAATAGCCATAATCAACTTTTTAGTTTTGTGCCTCACTGGTTCAAGATTCAACCCTTCCAGATCTCCAAAGCAGACTGTATGAGCCATCTCATTTACAGAAGAGCCTTTGGGCATAAAAAGTGCTGCCAATTATGGTGCAACAGTTCAAAGAAGCAAAGCTACATAATAGACCTGTGATCATTATGCAACGTGGTATTTCGCATCCCCTGGCTGTAATGTCTTGTTTTCATCCAGTGGCTAGAGCAGAAAACTAGGAGTTGCGATCCCGTCCTACTGTTGGCTTGCCGTATGACTTGAGGCAAAGCTTTCTTCACACAAGCAAGGTGGTAACCCCAGTATTCAGCCTACCACAAAGTAACATGGCCAGGCAGGGTCGCAGGACGTCTGCAAATCACTCAGACCCAGGGGTGCAAGACAACACAGTAATGCAACAAGTGATTATGTATTTTAAAGCTAAAATTGCAACACGTCATTTTGTATTTATGTAAGGAAACAGTGTGAAATGCATGTCCATGAACTCTAGAAAAGGGACAAAACAGACTGAATGCTGTTGCTGTAACTTTAACCGGCACGTTCATTTCAGGATTCAACCTGTCCTGCAACTCTGGGCACCCTAGAGGGGCTGCAAACACATTTTACCTTGAACGGAAAATGTGCTCTGCAACGTGAAAAGATGTTCTGACCCAGACCCCAGGTTCTCTCGTAAGAGCAGTCTCTGCAAAACTGCGGAATTGATTTTCTGCAGATTACTTGAGGAGGCCCTCAGCTCCCAGAGGCTCTGCTGAGGGCTCTCAACACTCCACACACTCCAGGCCCAATCCATTCACACGGAAACTGTACCACTAAGCTATTTGGTCAAACCACCGTTTGGAGCTCACTAATTATCTAGTCAGATTTCAGTTTAATCCTAACAAGATTATAGATTCACAGAGATTAAGGCTGTTAAAAGTACCACAGAGCAAACCATGTAATCACTACCTTGAAGAGAACACGTATTCTGTTTATAGCCACCAAGTCATTTAACTTGAAAACCTCTGTGGTGTTTAAAGAGTATTTCCCAAATCTGTTTGTGGTAAAAGCAGGCTAAAGATCTGACATTTACTATGGTGACTAGAATACTTCATCTTTGTTACAGGAGCGGTTTGAAAGCTTCTTCCCTTCACCATTCTATTAAACATCTTTTCTCTACGTTTTTCTTAAGCTTATGCCTTATACTTCTTCAAGTCACAGCAAAAAGCCAAGGACTATCTTTAGGAGGAGATTTCACAGGCGGTTTTCCAGTCTAAGTTAAAACTACTTTATTAGGTTAAAAATGCAATACTACTCCTCCTTTGTAAAAACGATGATATAAAGCTTACAAGAGAAATCTGTTAAAAACTGTTTCAGATGAAAACAGATAAAAAACTTCTGCCAAATAGCATTTGTGTGACACCTATTCCCCTAGTGAAGTAAAAAGTATATGTGTTTTTAAAGCACGCTGGAAATAAAGCACCCTACTTTTGGCACCCAGGGGTTACTGCAGACCACCTCAGCCATGCCCACAAGGCCGAAACTCAGCACACTTCAATCCTTCCTGGTAAGAGTCGGCGTGTTCTGTGCAAAATGCTATATGCTGTGCAATGCAACAACGGACCTGCCAACCTCGCCTTCCAGCCGAATCCACGCTTCACGTGTGCTGCAGTTCATGTAAAAGGTATTTACAAAGAGACGTTAATTTTACAGATAATGCTCCAACTTTTCAACTCCTTCACATGCACACTTTGATGATAGTCTAAAATCTCACAAGGAGGGCTGAGGCTGAAAAGCCTACAGGCTCCTTTTATGGAAAAGTCTGAAGACTACTATAAATTCTTAATTTTCCAAGCTTGCTTTTTTGCCAAATGTTTTTGCTCCTTCAGGCTATGTTCTTCCAGTTCGGTTACACCCTGCTTCGTGGATAGGTTTAATCATCAAAGTACAATAAAATGATTCACCTTCCTAGTGTGATGTGTTTCCACTATAGCAGTAGTAATAATTCCAAACTACTTTAAAAAAAAAAAAAATTCTAGAGTGATATCTGCACTCTTCTTCACAGCAAAACTTTGACTGATACAAAGTATTACAGCTGCAAAGTGGTCCTGCTTCTCTTTGGGAAAGTCAAGCAATTACTCATTGTGCCAAGGAATCTATTTAACACTGTTACGGTAGTGAGATACACTTAGATACGCATTTATGGAAAACTGACTTGCCACCTTATGAATTCTAAGCAGACTTTTAAGTTAAAGTGAAGTACTAAGAGTAATAGAAAGTGATACAATTATAAAAGGAGTGATGAATCTAAGGAAACACTTTTTGGTTTAAGGCTCCTTATTAGAGCTACATATTATTTGATGTCCACAAAGAGCGCACCTTACTACTTGTGAGGGCATGACCATCATTAGTAAAGAACATCTTCAATGATTCAAACAAAAGGATAAGGAGCATAAGGAGATGATCTGAAAGTTCTCTCATGCAATGTGAACAGGTAAAGTACATGCAATAATTTAAAAAGTTGGGAAAAGACAAAGCACTGACTTGTCACTGTTTAGAGCTTTAAAATGATGTTACTAGAAAAAAAATAGGAAGATTATTTTTAGTTTCATTAACAATTAATTTGCGGAGATCAGAACCAACCCCTCCTAGCAGTGCTGTAAATTCATTTACGCAATTGGCTTTCAGCTTACTCCGTAAAAACGTTTTATGCTGGTCCCTAGAAAGTTGCAGGTCTTGAACTCTCTCCCAGTCAAATAAAAAAAGCTAAAGAAACAGTTAATGTTGTTGTTGCTACCTTGTTTCCAACCTCTTTCCCCTTCAGTGGCAATGGAAAAATGACAAAATATTCAAAACCAAAGAAAAAGGAAATATTACTCCCATATCTGTCAGAAACCTTGATGTGTTGCCTTTTCTAGATAGTTCCCAATTAGCCCAGATACAACACTTAGATGACGTTTAGGTTTTACCTGTTACACCTCACACTGAGGTCTTGCCAAATGTTTGTGTCAAGGATGGAATCGTTTGTTCCTGCCAGCAATGGGAAAAGCCATGAACGGTAGGTGCAACCCTCTTAAAGAGATATGTGCAACAGGTATGCCTAGGTACAGGCATTGACACGTCCTCACTACTGCTGAGAGCAAGGCATCAGAAAAAGCACCGTAGGATTAACCGCCAGGAGTCATACTGGCAGTCTCCCTAGACTGCTGAGGCGCAGAGAAGAGCTAGAAAGGCAGATGATCTTAAGAGCACGTCGAGGCAAGGGCTGGAGGCTGTACAAAGTACAGTAGGTTCCAGCCAAATAGGAGAAAATGGACCAGGGAATGAGTAAGACAAACTTCAATTACAGTAGCTAACTCCAGTTACTGGTTTAGCGGCACAATGAGATTGACAAAACCAAAGCTAATCAAAATCCTGCAGAAACAACAAGGAGGGAAGCTAGTACAGTTCGTAGGGATCTCTACAGCTTTGCATCCGTTCAGGTAAGAGTAGAATTAGAGGGCCAGTGAAGTCACTTCTGACCAGCAAGAACTGTTAAAAAATGTGGCAAAAAAGCCAGAGGAGCAGCAGATCCATGGAACAGTTCCTATGACTTGGTATGAATTCCACCTCTTCGCGTTTTCTCAGACCCAAGAGAAAAGGAAGCCATCCCAAAAAGAAAAGATGACTTTGAACACAAGCTGTGAGATTAATGTCAGCACTTTCTGAAAAGTATAAAGTTAAATACAGCTACTGGGGACTGCAGCAACATGACTTCCATATAAATCACACCACCAGAGAAGGGGAAGTTGTATGGAAAACCCAAGGCAGGCTAACCTGCATGAAACCCGTGCAAAAAGCACAGGAACAAATTGTTTGCTTTCTCCAAGTATTTTCAGGTTTACTGCCTGCACCTTCAAATTCCCTTTTTGCAAGGAACAGGCAGTATAAACAAGGAAGAGGCAGAGTTAACACCTTGCGGAGTTACAGGCTTGCAGGCCAGAGTAACTTTACTATCACAACTCTTTCCAATCTGTAGCATTCTCACAGTATCTGTGAGCATCAGCATGTTACTGCAGTTATCGCAGGGGAAGAGTTATTAAGGAGTCGGGTAGCAGACCCCCTACTCCCGTAGAGCGCGTCTCTACCACAAAGGTGGAAAAAGGGTAGGGAAGCCCCTCCATGAAATGCCCTGCTTACTGTAGGGATCCCAGCATGACTTACTAGTAGCAGAACTTAAGTCAGAGGAAGATGGTGGCTGGCAGTAAAGCTGGCTTGTCCAGAAGGGGAAATAAAATGCTGCTTCAGGTCATACCATGCCTCCCGCATCTATGCAAAAGGCAGCCACAACCTTAAATGGATAATGACATTAAAAAGACTCTTCAGAACACAACCACATGCATTACCTCAATTTCATAGCTGCTGTGACCTAACACAATATCTGAGCGCCAAATAAAATGCCACATTTTATGCTCAATTATCTTCAGCACCCAGAAGATAGCAATCATTTGTTCAGATTGGAGAGAAAGGGATATTCAGCTCTAAATGAAAGTTTTCCATGAAATTCAACATGTCTTGGCAAGGGCTAGATAACTAGCACTGTTAGGAACTGGAGGCTGCTTATATATTTTTTTAAAGTAACTCTCATTATTTCACTACAGAACCAGGGAATAATTCTCATTATCTTTGTTACAGACCTATTATTGTTCAAACCTGAGCTTTGCCAAATGACCCTTCTCAATGAATTACACAAATCTTCCCCGAACAAGTGCCTCTACACGCATGCATTTTTATAGATTAGAAGCTGCCTTATCTCTAAACAAATCCTGAGATTTACAAGATTAGGATTGCATTTTACATTGTCTCTTGAATTCTGTAGGCTTCTTCCTTACACAAGTAAAATACTACAGATATTATTTCTTTCCTGATAAAGCTTACCGCTATGTAAAAACATTTTATCTGTAGAAGTCCAACTACAGAAGGATTACATACTTACAAATACTGACTAAAATGGCAAAGAAACAAAAACCCCTTTTTAGATAGGTCTTTATGGATAAGATCATATTTGCAGAAACTGAATTATGGAAAGCGGAATGATGAGAGCTGCAACTCTTTTTAAATATACATAATTAAACAGCTGTTTTTTCCCCTCAGCTAGAGCTCTGGGATAAAATACATTTTTTGGAATAAGACCACTGAAAACAATGACCTTGGTTCAGTTAAGCTGGTCCACTATGTATTAAATGAAAAGACATTGTAAAACATTTGTATCATAGATCTTTTAAAAATCATACGGAAAACTTTGGATATATTAAGAGAGGAGAGAAATCTCTTCTCTTGGGCTAGCCCGTCATAAACTAGCAGAGCTTCAGTTACTCAAAATAGAGCAAACTGCCCAGAACTGGTTTTGACATGTAGTTTTTATCTGCCTTACTTGGATACTGTACATGTTGTGCTAAACAAGATACTAAGAAAAAAAGAGAAAAAGAAGAAAAAGAGGGCATCTCTAGCTAACCTGCACATTTATTTGCAAAAAAAACACCAGACTTGGAAGAATTGTGATAGTTCATGAAGTCCAAACTCATTAAATAAAGCTAACTGAACTCTATCGGAAAGCTCAGCTGTTCTAAGAGAACGTGTCTGACAAGAAGTCCTTCCAGTAAATCCTAAGAGTAATTCCTTAGGATATGATATCACATCAAGACCAGCACATATTCCCCATGTGCTCAACAACCACAGAAAGGAAATAAATCAGGCATTATCGTCTCACCTGCATGTGGGGTATGCTCTCAAGTGGGCACAGATGACTGCTAGGACTGTGATGCAGCTCAGCTGAGCTCTGTGACAAGATGAGAATCTCCAATTTCATTGCAAGAGGCTGTCTCTAGACTTCATGATCATTTTCATCTCATGCTCCACCTCACCTTTATAAGACAACACCCCAGAAACATTAGCAAAGCACTGATTACTTTTTTAGAAGTCCCTCCTCTACAAACTGTATTTTGCCCTGTAGCCTGTAAAAGCCTCGGGTGGACAGTGATCAGCCGAGGCAAACACCTGTCTCTAGCACCCACATTTTGCCTTAGTCCCCCCAGCTCTGGACCAACTTTTGCCATTTGTCTTACAGTATAACGAGTATCTTGAAGATGATACTACATTGTTGGTTTATGTTTGTACAGCATCTGACACTTCTGGCTCATTATTAATACCAATTACTGATAATAAAAGATTGAAAATATGAATGAAGTATAGCTTCTGGCATGACTTCTACTGAAAGCTGTTAGGGGAAACTCTTAGGTCTACAAACCAGGGGACAACATCTCTGCAAAGTAACCCCATGTGTTACAATTACTCATCCATGTTTTCAGCATTTGGCTCAAGGAAATGTAGATTGCATTACAAGACTAATTTTGTACTGCCATTAAAAATGTATGCTAATTTACATCCAGGAAAAGTAAGTACAAGGTGAGAAATTAATTCTGATACACTTTAAACCCCTGTTCTTGGAGGGAGGGATGACTACACCTTGTAATTGAGACCTCTAAGTCAAAACTATCTTCAAAACAACTTTATTGAAGATGCTAGACTGACATGCCAGCCACTGCCTACCAGTCATGTCCTCAGTCCCATTCCTGCAAAACGCTCAACAACTTGGTACAATATTTTAGGATGTTTCTTTTACAAGAGACAAGTCATTGAATTGACATTAATTAAAAGAAAAAGATTAACGAAGTTAGAAGTCACATCATCTTCACCAACAAGTGCTTTAACATATGTCTCTGTGACGTCATACGTCTGTCTCTGTGAATAGTCTCCTAGAAGTTTCATTATTCCTTATTAACCTAAAGTTTTAACTTCTTTATTATTAACACTGTCCTTCACTATGCTCAGCCACCTCAAATTATATAGCAGAGGACTACTATGAAATGTTTCAGAGATCCTTCATCTTCATCAACAAGTGCTTTAACAGTTGTCTGTCTCTGTGAATAGTCTCCTAGAAGTTTCATTATTCCTTATTAACCTAAAGTTTTAACTTCTTTATTATTAACACTGTCCTTCACTATGCTCAGCCACCTCAAATTATATAGCAGAGGACTACTATGAAATGTTTCAGAGATCCTGCTTTTCCTAAAAAAGCTCTACTTACTGCAAAACCAATTTCAATCCCTGGTATCTTCTCTTAACAGTTTACTTCATGCTGGAAGGTGTTAGGGTGTGTTTTCAATTCGGTGACACCAGAAAGTCATTTACTACTACTGTAGCTGAAAAGCTGACATAGTTGTGTATCTTTCCTGCTCAGCATGTTTGACAGCATTTTTAGTAAGAATAGTTAAATACATTAACTGCTTAGAAATATAAAACACTAAAACTAAGTATTTTAACAACCTATATCTGATTCTTTTTCATATTTTTAGACTGATTACACATCAACAAAGATTTTGCTTGTTTCCTAACCCTGAAGAAAACTAGGAAGAAGACTTAGAAATGGCATGTAGATATTAATCTTCATTACAACAGACTTAAAATTGACAAAGCCCCTTTATGGGCAATGAAACATGTCAAGGAACTAACAAAAATCTGATTGCTTAAGAGATGAGCTTTCCAACAGGTCTGAAGCAAAACTGGATCAAACAATTAAAAACCTGTTGTCAGGTACATCTGCATCAATCGGGAATAATTTTACTAACATATTGCATGAATGTATAAAAACGACTGCAAAACGTGGCACATTTGTTTCAAAAAGCCTTGAAAATACTTGCTTCATAGAAGTCATTTTCCACATTGATTCCACTGCAGCAAGAACACTTGGAGAACAGTTCTTGGTTTTGTTGAAAGCACACTTAAAAAGAAAAGGAACTCTCACAGCTTCCCACATTGTCTAATCTTTTAATCTTTGAGAAGATTAGAGCTTGTAAGTACCACCTGATCAGGATGATGAAATTCTACTAGTGCAATTGATTATAAAAAGTGCAAAGCAGAATCAAGCTTTTCATGTTCATGAAAAGTATAAACCCCTCTTCTATTAAAGCCTTTTCAAAAGATTTCTTCTCAGTTGCACAGAAAGGTGCTAAATCCTTAAAATTTTAATCAAAAGAGTAGCAAAAGCAGTAGAAAAACATTTGCTGGCAAATCAAGAACCCATGTTTTAGCTGGTTTTGTTAGAAGTCTGTTAGAAGTTGAATTAAAGTAAACATGCTTAAAACATATTATACTTACTACTTCCATTAACTCCTTATTGCCTGTGTGCTATAAAATACAGACCACAAGGATTAGAGTATTGGAGGATCCTACTTTACATCACAGCATAACAAAGACATTTTTTTGAACTGCTGACTGTACATTAAGCTGGATGCTTAATTTAGGCTACAGATTTTCCAAAGGACTCTCTTATTCACTGCAGTCGAGTGGGCTAACAATTTCAGCATCTCAGTTGCAGAAAATCTAGTACACCACCAGAAAAAAAGGAACATTTAGAAAGCCTGCAATCCCTTACTAATCTGTTTAAACATTAATTAGGAACAGCAAGAGAAAATCTGTGTTTATGTCATAAAATTGTCAGATTGACAGATCATAAAATCATTGCTTCTGTATGCCAACTTGGAATTTAAAGCACATTCACTAATTCACAGTCATGAACCTCGATACACCACTTTACAGCTTAATCCTTTAATTTCTTACATCACTTTTACTTAAGTTACGAGGTGTTCTGGGCTGGATCCCTTGCAAGGAAGGATCTAAGGGGTCAGCTTTTAACAGAAAGATTTGAGAGTAAAAAAAGAACGAAAGGCAGTGAGTTGCCAAGAGAGATAGTGATCATCCTTCCAGGCACAGACAGCTCTTAACGCCGAATACAGACGCTCTTTCACCCCACGTATTTTGCAAAAACTAACTAAAGTCGAGCAGACGAAAGGCACAAAAGAACTTTGGAGCAGAGGTGTACGACAATTAAAAAGAAGTCCCCACGGCTTTCTGAGAGGGGCGGGAGGGTGTCTGTTTTCCGGCCGAAGGATGCCCAAACCCCGACAGGTTGGACCAGGTACATCCGCCTCTGGCCAGGCACCGCACACTTACCGCACTCGCCAGCTCCGCGCCCAGGCAGAGGAGCAGCAGCAGCAGCACCCTGCAGGGAGGCAAACGCAGAGAGTCACCCGCGGGGCGGGGGGACACCGCGGGGAAGGGGCCGCCGCGC
This sequence comes from Eurypyga helias, assembly GCF_000690775.1. Lineage (NCBI taxonomy): Eukaryota > Metazoa > Chordata > Aves > Eurypygiformes > Eurypygidae > Eurypyga > Eurypyga helias. Next base: position 86,995 of record NW_010223946.1, read on the forward strand.
CCCGGCCCTCACTCACCCTGCGCGCCC
>NW_010223947.1:0-647 GCF_000690775.1 Eurypyga helias
TGTGCCACAACAGCTACACAGATGGGCCAGCATGGAGAAAGCATCCAGGATCTAAGAGAAGAGCTGGAGATTTTTTACCGGGACCCAAACAACCCATGAACATCCACTGACCCAGACAAAGCTTACTGCACTAGACCCATGACACAGAAGTTAATGCAGAGTGGACTACACTCATGTTCTAGCATGATCTCTGTAATAACTTGGAGAGAGGGTGAGGCACCAACTGTAGACAGCTGATTTGCTGATTCTGAGGATATGAGGAAAGTCTCTTTTCTCACATACAAGCCTGTATCTCAGTTGTGGAGAGACTGTCTCAAGAGTTTAAGGATCTCTGAGAGGAGATGTTCTGCTCCCCACCTCCATGGACCAATGTCTCGGCTATCAAAAGCAAGCATTCCTCTCTTCCAAGAAGGGAATACAACAGATGGGTTGTATTATACCTACCTCATGGGGTATGTCTGAGAAGAGAGGGCATGAGGAGGTGGGATAGAAAACCTACCTCTCTCCTGGAGGAATGAGTAAGTGAACTGAAAGGAAGAAGATCTACTAGTGGGGACTCTGCCGGAAAAGTTGCTGGTCCCATATCTAAGTGGGATGAACAACCTGACATGGCTGGTAATCGCTTTCTCCAGGACATGAGTGAAGCA
>NW_010223948.1:0-7407 GCF_000690775.1 Eurypyga helias
CCTCACCAGCTCTGGCCCACCGGCGGAGCACGCATTCGGGGAGAGGACGGGTGTTTCCGAACCAGAGAGGCGCTTCTCGGCGAAACAGCAACCGGCCCGAAGGCAGCCAACTGCCTCGGTGGCTGACGCCAAACCGTAATTTCAGAGGGCCGAGAGAGCGATGGGTCACTCTCCGCTGGGATCGTCAGTTGAGGGTGCACACAGGGCTTTACTATAGTATTTTTTGTGCTTTTATTTCTGCAGTAATCATGACAGAATCGTTAGCTCAGAGAACCAGGCAGTTCTCATTGTTCTTGACCGGAGCCAGGTCATCCCGTACTAACACGGTGTGTTTTTAGAGGTAGAAAAGTGAGTAAAGGGACTGCATTCACATTTCTTGGCTGAGGAATTGGCCTCTGAGCTTGCTCACGTGGGTATCAATACCTGCAGTGGCTTGGAAACTCAGACAGGTGTGCACACACGCTATTTCTGGCTCCTGCTGCAGATCAGGCTTCCCTGTGACCACTGAGTGCAAAGGAGAAAACCACCCTGTGTCACTACAGACTCATTTCTCTAACGAGATTTCTTTCAAGTTCTTCTCCAAGAGAATGTAAAACTGCATAACATGCAGCAGTACCGACAGAGAGTTGGTATTTAGTATCAGAAGGAGTCTGTTCAGGAAGCCCCACACATGGCTGGAATAATTATCAGATTGGCAATGCATCTGTTGTTCCCAGGAACTTCATCCTAGAGTAGAGTACATCTGGCACATCTCCAAATCAAGTCTACAAGGGTCTGCCTCCAACAGCTTAGCCCTAGCACACCAAGTGACCTCAGGGGGAAACAGCAGCCTAGACAGGAGAGAGGGAAACTGGGTAACAGGTGAAATCTTGTCTCATACTTGCGTGATGTCTGTGTCCTCTGGGATCTCTAATAATTCAGTCTCTTGTTCCTGTGCAATAAAAGGACTCTTTAATGTCATTGGAAATACAGTGGTCCTGTGGGACAGGAATCACCTGGAGAAGGGGGACAACATTTCCGTGGAAAGATGAAAAGACAAAACAGTCCCCTTGCGGAAAGCAATCAGTCCATCGTGGGAGCTGGTATGCTCCTCAGTACTGCTCAGCATCACCAAACCAGACTGGTGAGCACCTGTCTCTTCAGGCTTAGAGTTTTTTCTGTAGGAGCTGAACAAGAAGTTGAAAACTAAAAGCTTGAGAAATTTCTCAGCACAGCCTTCTCCTGTCTGATCTCTGTGGTAGTTTAAGGCCACTCTGACGCAGTTGCAGACCTGCCAAACACAGAAACCCACCACAATAAACCCCTAAATGATTGACAAGCAGTTTTTTTAAACAGCAACAACAAAATCCAATCAAAGAGCTGGCACTGGTAGTCAACAAACAAGAGTTCTGCATATGTCTTTAGATTTTCGGCCTACTTCAGTTAACAAATGCAGGGACCACAGTTCGTGTGCAGGTGCGAGCTGACTAGAGTCAGAGCAAGGTCTTTACAGCTTCTCTGAAAACTTTGTGGGCTTTTCAGTCAGTTCCATACAGGGAAAAGTTTTCTTCACCCACTCAAATACAACCAGTGCTGTGCTGCTGCAACAGGAAGAATGAAAGGACTGTGGCAGAACCAGCAGACCAGTTTTATTTTTGCTCTGGCTCTATCTGTGTGTAGCATGACTTCTCTCCATGCTCTGGGAAGGCATAGAATAAAGAGAGAAATCTGAAGGTGAGCTTTCTCTTTCAATTAATTTGCAGATAAGCACAAGTTTATATTCCCCCAGGGTGACACTAAAGCCATACCTGTAACTGCAGGTGCTGACTCCTATAGTTTCTTTCAAATAGAACATCCCTCTTTCCAAAGAAAAATTCCTTTAGGGCAGACTTGTACTCAGTCTCTTCTTCCACCACCTCTGCAGACAGGTCACTGACTGATAGTGCCCAATAAGGCAAAATTGAGACATGTTCAGGTAATAAGCCACCTTTGGCCAGGGCAAGATAGCACTAGTGTGAAACGATACACACTAGTTACTGCAAGCAACACTTACTTGCCATGCTGTGGAAATTTACTCTGATTGCATTCTGAGTATCCCCCAGCCTAGCGATTCTGCCTCAGGAATATGGAAGTCTTCTCCTCTCTGTCAGTTATTAGAAAGTGTTTATTACTAATTTGTTAATTACTGGAAGAATGAGAGAGCGGGACTGCTAAAGGACAAAACTAAACAATAATTTAAAAACAATCATCTTTTGATTGCCAGAGAATGCCTTGTCTGCAGGAAAGCGGCTGAGTGAACCTCACCCCTGTGGCTGGAATTTCTTACTATGACAAGAAAATCCACTTGAAAATGGGTAACAGCTTTTAAAATAAGCCTGTACATAAACCTGTCCCTGTAGCAGTTAGAAGTGGATTATGCTATACAGGAGCAATAACTTGAAACAAAGTGAACATACCAACAATTGAACTAATCTTCAAGATGTGCTTCAAAATGTCAGCTTTAAAACTATCTGATCCTCTGTTTAATCTGTAGATAATAAAAATGGAGCAAATCATCCCAGGGAGATCTGGTATAACTACAGGTGGTGCACCCTGCTGCCAAAGCAGGTCCTGGTTTACAAGGAGTTAACGCTGGGAAAGTTCTGCCAGCTGGAAAAATTCTGCCAGATGGTAACATAAGCAAACCATGAGGACTGGCGTAGCAAAAGGTGTTCTGGAACCATAATCTGGCTCTGCTGCCGGAACAAAACTGGGCCATGCTTCATTTTTTGAAAGACTTTTTCTGTGTACTTATGTCTTTGGTAGGGGCAATGTGAAGAAACTGAAAACAAAGCCAAGAGCCATCTTTAAATAAAGTTTGGGGGTTTTAAGATTTAAAATTGGAGATTGATATTTTATATCGCTGTGTCTTGACACAGGCCTGGCAAAATGAGTGATTAAGTGTGTCACTTAAACTGCAAACCTTGATGGGAGAGTGCTTTATATGATACACTAACAGTTCTTGGATGTGTTAAACAGTTCAGTCTTGAAGCTCAGAATTTAGGATTGAAAAGTACTTTGGGAAGGCCTGATTGCCAAATGTTTGGCAGGAGAAAACTGTTTTTGGTTTTTGGGTTTTTGTGTGTGTGTTTTTTTTTTTTTCTCCTGGATTAAATCCACACAAAGTGTTCAGAGGTATGTCAAGATCTTCATCAATTTAATTTTCTGTTATACTGGAAGTCCTGAAGTTTACAAAATGGGAGAGCAGCTGGCTTAACTTCATCCTGTCGAAATGCAAGCTGCTCCCTGCTCTCAAGAGTTTATGTTTTTATGTAATATGAAATAGCATGGGAAGGAAAGGGATTTGATCAGTGGGAATGTGACAACTTGTGCAATGTCTGTGTGGTATGGTTCTTCAGCGTGTAGAATGTCTCAAGTCTTAGAAACCTTCCTTTTGCATCTCTGCTACTGGGAAGTTAGTCCCAGAAACAATTAAAATACACTGCTAACTTGCCTTAAAATAAGAGAATGTAGCTGTGCTCAGAACATCATAAAAATGACATGTGCATGTAAGTAATGAATATACAGAGTTAATAAGCTGTTCTGGTTTTGGCTGGGGTAGAGTTAATTTTCTTCACACAGCAGGTATGGGGCTGTGTTTTGGGTTTGTGCTGAAAACGGAGTTGTGGTCACAGGGATGTTTTCCTTACTGCTGAGCAGTGCTGACACAGAGCCAAGGCCTTTGCTGCTCCTCACCCCACCCTGCCAGCAAGTGAGCTGGAGATGTACAAGCAGTCAGGAAGGGACACAGCCGAGACAGCTGACCCCAACTGACCAAAGGGATATTCCAGACCATATGGGATCATGCTCAGCATGTAAAGCCAGGGAAGAAGGAGGAAGGGGGGGGATGTTCGGACCAATGCAGTTGGTCTGCCCAAGTAACCATTCCACATGATGGAGCCCAGCTTTCCTGGAGCTGGCTGTACACCTGCCTGACAATGGGAAATGGTGAATGAACCCCTTGGTTTGCTTTGTTTGTGTGTGCGGCTTTTGCTTCACTTACTAAACTGTCTTTATCTCAACCCACGAGTTTTGTCACTTTTACTCTTCCAGTTCTCTCCCCATCTCAACCAGGGGATGTGAGTGAGCAGCTGTGTGGTGCTTCGTTGTCGACTGGGGTTAAACCGTGACATGAAAGGTCTAAACGTTTTAGATGCTACTCGTGTAAGGAGGTAGTCTCTGACATGTCTGTGATGTTCTTATGTAGAACATTCAGACCTGAACTGTTTGGTAGGCCAGATGGTTTTGCAAACCCACAGCGAAACAATCAACAGTCTCTCATGGCCTCATCTCTGAATTTACTGTTGAAGACTCAAGAACAAGTCGCAGTGGAGTAAAATTACAAGTTTTCTCCTGCTCTTCATTTGTTCCGTTTAATTGCAGGAGGATCTCCCCCACTGCTGTCAGTCCCTGCATGTAGAAAGAAAAGCACTGCTTTACCAGTTAGCAGCATATATGATGACTTACCGAGTCCTAGACTTGTTCAACGCCTCTAACCTCAAGAAGACCAGTAAATGGTTTAGGTATTGGCCAGTTCTTAGCAGAAGATATGAGGTAGCTTACTACTCTGATGAATTCTATAACTCAGTCGTGTGCTGAGTAAATTATCTAACCAAAGTTTGAGCAGTGAGGTGGGGCTAATTTTGAAAGCGTAATTCTAATAATAAAGCTCTACTGCTTACCTCAATGGAGCAGTCAAGCGTTAGTAGGATCTTTTTCAGTGAACATGATTCTTTTCATGCAAGAAGGAGGCCTTTCACTGAATGAGCAGTCTTTTTATTGAGTGTTGTCTTCTGAAAAGTTCATTCTGAAAGTTCAGGTTCTCTGTGAAGGACAGAATCCAGTACTGTCTGAAAAGACTGGTTATTAAAAAAAACCAAAAAACAAAACCAAACCCAAAACCAACAGCTATCATAATGCATGTTGGTAGGTCTACAGCGCTCCAGTTTGTTTCATCTTGTATCTAAGAAATGCCACAATTCAGGTTAAAAATACAGTAAAATTGTTTTGGATATTGAAATTCGTCTATGTTAAATAACTGCTAGCAGCTAAAACTCAAAGTCTACTTCCCTTCAGTGCAGTTGCATTAAGTAGCTGGGAGGGAAAGTCAGTCTAGTGATGAGGAAAACAAGTGGGGGTTATTCTCCCATGATTTCTAAGCCCTTTAGACAGTGAAAATCAGATGCTGGTAAGATGACACTGGCATCCTTTCCATCAAGGTGCACATGATTGTGTGACGAGTGAGATGCCTGTTTTGGGAAAGTTAAACTAAGGTTTCTGAGTATTGATACCCAAAGCTACTTAGTTTCACAAAGCATGTGTCATTGGTGTTAGGTAATGGATTTTTCACTTCCTATTGCCTAAAGTTCATCCTAAAGTTACATAAGCTTCTTGTATACTGGCAGCTCTTTCCTGTTACATGACAAAATATCGTAAGCAGACCCTTAATCCTGTTGCTTGTGGTGCTTCCCCTCTGCAGTTTGCTCTACACTCCCATAGTGTCTCTGATACTTCCGTTTAAGCCTCCGATCAGGAAAGCGAACTGCATTGTCTTCTAAGGCTTAGTAATCAGTTGGAAATTCCAGAATGTAATAGTTGAGACCTACTGGATGTCCAGGCTGTGTGCTAGAATGCAAAAAAAAATTGTCAAATAACTTTTAATTAATAACTTTGAATAATTCTGTATTAAATATACATGTAAATGTCTGTTCTTACTCTTAAAAGTTAGGAGTAACTTAAGACAAACAGGTAATGTTCTTGCTTGATGCTTAAGTTACCTGGAAACAATCTCCTCTGCTCTGAGAAGTGTACCTGTAAGAATGATTTGTTACTGTCTGCATTTTCATACAGATCAGCTTCCCTCTGACACAGAGCCCAGTGGTTGGAACTGTGCCATCAACTCCTGGGACAGGTAGATGTTCTGTCAAAATATATAATCAACTTTCTTACTGCTTTCTTTAATACTCAGTCATCATCACTGTTCAAGCGGCATCAACTCCTTGCTAGTTTGCGCAGGAGTTGCATCTTTATTTACTAGCTTTGTAAAAGGTATGACGATGTGAATAGGAAATACATTTCCACTCTGAGACTGACTGAATTTTTGTTGTTGAACTAGGCAGTTGTACTTGAGTGAAGTAGGGGTGGTTGTACTTGAGAGAAGCAGCTGAGATTTCTATGAATCATAGGCCCATAGGATAGCTGAAAAGACCTTTAAGGTCATCAAGTCCAACTGTTAGCCTAACACTGCTAAGTCCACCAATAAGCCATGTCCCTAAGCACCACATCTGTACATCTTTTAAATCCCTGCAGGGATGGTGACTCTACGCCCTCCCTGGGCAGCCCGTTCCAATGCCGGACAGCCCTTTCCGTGAAGAAATTTTTCCTAATACCCAAGTCTTTTGATTTTGGCTTTAGGGCTGTGACATCCTGGCTAGCAGCTGCAGACTTCTCCAAGAAAGCTTCCCAAAGTGGTTTTCTCCCTCTGGAGCAAAGTGTCTCCTCAGGGATCTGCCCGAGAGGGCTCTGGAGCCCCTTCCAGGGTCATTTCATCTGTGCTTTAGGGATGTGACATCCTGGGTAACAGCCCAGACTCCTCTAAGGAAGCTACCCAAACTGTTGTTTCTCTTTTGCAGGTAGCTGTCTGCTCCGGAATCCACTGGAGACTCCTCCCAGGTAGGTCCTGGAGTCTATTGACAACAGCTGGAGGACCTGAGATCCCAGCTATTATCCCCAGACTCCTCCAGGGATGCTTCCAGGATGATTTCTCTGTGGCAGAAAGGCCTCTGCGCTGGAATCTGCCCAGGACTTCTCCCAGACCTGTCCCAGAATCATTTCACCTCCCATTTAGGGCCATGACATCCCCGGGGAGCAGCACCTGACTCCTCTAAGGAAGCTGTCCAAAAGGGGTTTTTCTCTTTTGCAGAAACCTGTCTGTTCCAGAATCTACCTGAGACTCCTCTCAGGTAGGTCCTGGAGTCCTTTGACAACAGCTGGAGGACCTGAGATCCCGGGTAGTACCCCAGATTCCTCCAAGGATGCTTCCAGGATGTTGTTTTTCCTGTGTGGCAGAAAGCTGTCTGCTCTGGAACCCACCCGGGACTTCTCCCAGGCCTGTCCCAGAGTCATTTCTCCATCACTTTGGGGATGTGACGTCCTGAGTAGCAGCACCAGACTCCTTTAAAGAAGCTACCCAAAAGGGTTTTTTCTCTTTTTCAGAAAGCTGTCTGCTCCGGAATCCACCTGAGACTCCTCCCAGGTAGGTATATTGATAACAGCTGGGGGACCTGAGATCCCTCGTATCTTACGTGAGGTAAGATCTCTTTAATAACATAAATGAAACAGTGCTACTAACAATGCTGGTACTTCTAAGTAATTAAAACAATAGAAAAT
>NW_010223949.1:0-3897 GCF_000690775.1 Eurypyga helias
GCAGCGCGCGTCGATCGCCGGCTGAGGGAACCAGGCAGCGCTGCGGAAGGCCGATGCGCGGGGGCGGGGCTGCGGGGGCGTCTCGCATCCCCCCCCCGAAAAGCCCCAAACCCACCAGAAGTACCATTAAATACTTCGCGCTGGGACAGTGCCTCTCCCGGCCGTCTGCAGGCAGCAAGCGCTCCCCGCCGCATCGCCCCAGCGCGGCACCGGTACTTCGCTGCCTGTTCCCAAGCTCTGTTCAGCTGCCAGAACGCCCGAAATGACAGCAGGCGCTCGATTTCCTTAGCCTCAACCGGAGGGAAAAATCCCCTCTCCCCTGTAGCGGAAAAGGTTGTTCTTAAAGCCTATCCCTTAAGAGTTACTGCTGTGTAAAAGAGCGAGGACTTCAAATCGCCACTTGAAAGTAAATCCGGGATGTACAAGTTTTGAGTCAGTACAGCAGAGTTGGAGACAAACTTCCAAGTCTTACAGCTCATCCACAGCCGTGTTCCAACGGGACATACAAAGTTTGACAAATTTAAAGTACGTACCAGCCATGAAATGCAGTTCATGAACTGCCTCGCTGCTCTGACTTGCCGATGACAAAAAGGACAGCATCGTTAAACCGTTGGGGTTTTTTTTGACATAAAATGTGAGTGTTTACATCAAGAAAACAGTAAGCATATCTGAAGGTTACAGAAAGACTGCATGAAGATAATGCCCTGCTGAGATGCAGGAGGGTGCTTACACATCCTTCTGCTAATCCACAGTTAGTAAGCAGGGTGCCTGAGCTGTAAAACCCAGGGCTGTAAGACACGTGCGTTTTGGAGAAGAGGCGAGACAGGGCTGTTCCTTGGCACCACACGCCAGGAAGCAACAACAGCAAGAACCGCCCTCTGTGTCATGTACTTTGCAGCAAAGCCTGTCCCGTGTTTTGAAGCCACAGAGAAACGGGTGGTTTTCTGGCCCATTGACACAGCACTCGACACACACAACGGGCACAACCCCTGCCAGCTGCACCACCCGCACACACAGAGGCTCATGAAAATCAATTAAAATTATTTGGGACATAAATCTGATCTTCCCACAGGTTAGATCTGCGCCATGAACTTGGCACGCATGCAGAAACTTTGCCTGCAGCTTTTTTGTTTGTTTTGCCCAAGCAGGAAAATCCCCAACAGTAAAGGAATGACTATTTAAGGAAAGAGAGTACCTTTTCTTTCAGGGACAGATTTTGCCCAGAGAAGCTGTGGATGCCCCATCCCTGGAAGTGTTCAAGGCCAGGCTGGATGAGGCTTTGAGCAACCTGGTCTAGTGGAAGGTGTCCTTGCCCATGGCAGGGGGGTTGGAACTAGAACCCTTTCAACCAAAACCAATCTGTGGTTCTATGATTTTTTTTGGGGGGGGGGAGAAAAAAACAAAAACCCAAAAAAACCACACACCACCACCACAAAAAAACTCAAACAAACAACATAGTGCTCAGCACAACATTTAAGAGATTGTGCTGCTTTTAATGGGGATAGGGTTCATTTTACTCACAGTAGCTAGTATGAGGCTGTGTTTTGGATTTGTGCTGAGAAGAATGTTGAAAACACCAATATTTTTAGTTGTTGCCAAGGAATGTTTATGCCAAGTCAAGAACTTTTCCAGTTTCCCATACTGCCCTTGTGTTCCCAGCTTCCTCCCTACAAGAAGCAGGGAAGGGACACAGCCAGTACAGCTGACCCAACTGACCAGAGGCACATTTCATGCCATCGAATGTCATGCTCAGTATGTAAACTGGGGGAGTTGGCTGCGGGGGGGGGGGGGAAAAATCAATGCTCAAGAACTGGTTGAGCATTGGTCAGCCAGTGGTGAGCAGTTGTATAATTTTGTTTTCTCCCTTTGTTTTATTACATATTATCACCATTAGTAGTACTAGTATTTTCATTACTTATTCTTAGTAGTATTATTACCATAATTATTTCATTTCACTTACTTTCAATTATTAAAACTGTTCTTATCTCAAACTCACAAGTTCTCTTTATCTTTTTCCTCCAATTGTCTCCCCATCCCACTGGGGAGGAAGGGGGGAGGTAAGCAAGCAGCTCTGTGGTACTTGGTTGCTTACTGGGGTGAAACCTGAACAGGGATCATGCCAGTTCAGGTTTAATTCCATTCTGTCTAAACACAGTAACCTAGTACCTATAATAATCAACTATAGTTAAGTCAGATGCTAGCCTCAAATTAAATTTAGCGTCATTTTTCCCACCACCACACCAATGATAAAAGCAGTACACAGTGTAGCAGTAGCTTTCAGCTGCTAACACAAAATGGTAAACAAGTTGTACATTTTCTACAGTAGCCCAGGGACAACGCTACCAGAAAGACAGAAATCTCAAATCTGCTAGTATGGTTAGTTTGAAATTTTTGAAGTTCTAGAATTAATTTTTCCACTATTAATTTATTTTGAAAATACAATTGAACCCCTTCTTCACTGGAAATGCATGGAAAGAGTTAACGCAGATGAAATCAATTAACAATCAAAATGTATTTAGGTACATCAGGTACACAGTGACAGGACAAGGGGTAATGGATTTAAATTGAAAGTGGGGAGGTTTAGATTAGATATCAGGAAGAAGTTCTTCACAGAGAGGGTGGTGAGGCACTGGAACAGGTTGCCCAGAGAAGCTGTGGATGCCCCATCCCTGGAAGTGTTCAAGGCCAGGCTGGACGAGGCTTTGAGCAACCCGGTCTAGTGGAAGGTGTCCCTGCCCATGGCAGGGGGGTTGGAACTAGATGGTCCTTAAGGTCCCTTCCAACCCAAACCATTCTGTGATTCTAGGTAAGGAAATTATAATTATTTTTATTGAATGCGATATAGCACTTATAAGAGGCCTGCTGTAGGACCGTAAAGGAAAGCATGTCACACTTGTTCAACACCTAAACTAATAAGAGTAACATCAGAGAAATATTTCAGTAGGGAAATCAAGGACTAACCAGCTGGTAATGCCTTTTTTTTTTTTGCAAATTGATGCATCAAAAGAAAAAGAAATACAGTTCATTTCTTGGTACTGTAATGCTACTATATCAGAACGCTAATCAACCAGTACTAACCACATGATTTATATACACTGCCCTATCATCCTTGGGACAGCAATTCTTTATAGGTTTATCTCCACAGTTGTTCTTTTAGCTGGTCCTAAACAAAGCAGCTTTGTACAGCATCAATCTCTTCTGTAACATGAGGGAAAAGAGACCAAACAAAAAGTTAAACTATGTAACCTTTCTTTTTCTGTTTAGTTTTTTTCTCCTAAATAAACCCTTAAGAAGAGATAACGCACTTTGTTGTATTGCATTTCCTTGTTACAGCATATTCTCACCATGCTTCTGCAACATTTTCTAAAAGGTATTGTACACCTGCAGCTGCAAAGAACCTGTGTCTAACTCACTAAAGCCTGGCAACTGCTGGACCACAGGACCTTCCACAATAACAAGACTTAATAGGCAGAGATGCCTCTACTAAGAGAGGATGCATATACAAAATGCTGTAGATTTTTACTGACTAGTCTCATTTCATATGAGACAGCATCTGAAAAATCTGGAACTGGTACTGCAAACAGTAGCACACACAAAATTTGTAGTGAACTCCCTATCACAGCTTTTAAAATTCTCCTTTTCAGGACTAACATTCTGTATGGAAAAAGACTCCTCTAATCAAGTGTTAACACCACTAAGCAAAATTTAACTCTCACAGCACTCTGAAAGACTTCATGTAACCAGGTGTTATACAAATTGAGCCCTCTGTGTAACAGTGCCTCAGGTCTACCAAAACCGAACTTCAATTAGTCTGAATGAGCCAACTGATCCCCAGACTTTGCAGGAGAAGAGATGTCCTGAACCTGAGTTGAGTCAATCCAAAATACAAGTACAGGC
>NW_010223950.1:0-21722 GCF_000690775.1 Eurypyga helias
GGCTTTGGCCCTTCTAATTTCCTCCTGGCATAACCTCAGCACACCCTTAATAGTCCTCCTCAGTTGCCTGCCCCTTCTTCCAAAGATCATAAAATCTCTTTTTTATCCTGAGTTCCAGTCAAAGGTTTCTGTTCCACCAGGCCGGTCTTCTTCACCACCTTCTTGTCTTCAGGCAGATGGGGACAGCCTGCTCCTGCACCTTTAAGATGTCCTTGTTGAAGAATGTCCAGCCCTCCTGGACTCCTTTGTCCTTCAGGATTACCTCCCAAGGGACTCTGCCAACCACGCTCCTAAACAGGCCAAAGTCTGCCCTGCGGAAGTCCAAGGCAATAGTTCTGCTCACTCCAAGAATCAAAGACTACCATTTTGTGATCATTATGCCCAAGATGGCCTCTAACAATCACTACAGGTTGGGCTGCCAAACCCACCACCTTTTTTGGGGGAGAAGCCCTAATTCCTACAAGACTATTCTCTTATCTCTAGTGAGGCTGGTTTTATCCCTTTCCCCCTTCAAATCCAGTTTAAAGCCCTTTCAATGAGCCCTGCTAACTCCCGTGCAAAGATCCTTTCCCCCTGAGACAAGCGTACACCGTCTGTCTCCAGCAGGCCTGCTGTCATGTGACGGACCCATGATCATACAACCAAAATCCTGCCAGCGACTCCAGGCTCAGAGCCAGGTATTGACCTGATGGCTGTTCCTGTTTCTTCCATCATCATCATAATTCCCTTGCAACTAGAAGGACAGAGGAGAACCCTACTTGTGCTCCTGAGTCCTTAACCAGTTGCCACAAGGCCCTGAAGTCTCTACTGATCGCCCTTGGACTTCTAGTTACCACTTCATCACTGCCTACCTGAAAAATCAATAATGGGCAATAATCTGAAGTCCACACCACAGTAGGAAGCTTTCTCATCACACCTTTAATCCTTCAGAAGGGAGTGTTCTATGACAATAACCTTTTTTTCTTTACGGAAGCGGTTATGACACAGGGCATAGGCCAACTTAATCTCATCGACACCACCAAGCAAGATGAACCATCTTGCTATTGTGCAGTTCCACTTGCAGAGCCTCACACCCATTATGTGAGGGCACGTGGGAGTGTGGGGTAGTCACAGAGGGGACTTGCCTGTGGCACGGGACAGGAACTTGTTGCCATTGCCCCCTGCACCTTCAGTCACTGTGTTCAGCCAGGCAGACAGAGAGGGAATCCTCCATATCAGGCATCCTGTCTGCCTGTTGGGCCTGTCTCCGTGAAGGAAGGGTGCAATCCCAGTAGTTTCTCTCTCTCGCACTCCCTGATACTCCTCAAACTATTCACCTCCTCTCCCTGGGTGCACCTCCCACCGCTGTGCTCACTGCTGCCAGTCGGTACTGACACCAGAGCAGGGGACACTTGGCTGGCAGCCTGTTCCCACTGGAGCTCTGTCATAGAATCATAGAATGGTTAGGGGTGGAAGGAACCTTAAAGCCCATCTAGTTCCAACGCCCCTGCCATGGGCAGGGACACCGTCCACTAGACCAGGTTGCTTAAAGCCTCATCCAGCCTGGCCTTGAACCCTTCCAGGGATGGGGCATCCACAGCTTCTCTGGGCAACCTGTTCCAGTGCCTCACCACCCTCTCTGTGAAGAACTTCTTCCTGATATCTAATCTAAACCTCCCTGTTTCAATTTGTACCTGTTACCCCTTGTCCTATCACTACAGGCCCTTGTAAAAAGACCTCTCCCAGCACCCTTGTAGGCCCCCTTCAGATACTGGAAAGCTGCAATGAGGTCTCCTCGGAGCCTCCTCTTCTCCAGGCTGAACAAGCCCAATTCTTGCAGCCTTTCATCATAGGAGAGGTGCTCCAGTCCTCTGAGCATCTTCGTGGCCCTCCACGCTGTCTGGGAGGCTGCAGCCATGGCTTAGAGAATCCATGGCTTTCTGCCTGGTGGACCCCTGGCAGAGCTGGCAGAGCATCATCACCCATCCTGCACACCCTGCGCTTTATTTGACTGCAGTTTACCAAGGAGGGAGACACAAGGGACAGAAGACTGTCTTCTATTCAGGAAGCACAAAGTTAAACCCAGAGATTTTAGGATGTCCTATATTATGCAAGATTACAAACTCAGACCAAATGACACATCATCCACTGCACCCTACACCCCAAATGACCTTGCTTTAAGAATATTTTTAAATATTCTCTTTTATTTAAACATATAATTCTGAAAAAAAGGGAAATGCTCCAAAAAAGCAGTAAGCCATCATGTAAGAGCTCAGTGATGCCACAAAACTCATTGAATAATTAGCTTTGATTGTCTTTCAGGAAAGTGAGATGAAAGCCATTAACATTTTATACAGTAACAGTAGTAAATAGCAACACTACTGAATAACTCTTAATTGAAAGCAAATCTGTAACTGCAATGAACTCTTGAACACCTACCATCTCTGGGTGTGAGTCAGCTGAAAGATACTGAATTGTTAAAGCCTACCACCCAAATGTAATCCAAAATCCTAATTCCTCCTATTTCTAACTAAAATGAGCCAAACCTCATTTTCAGTATTTAAGCAAGTATTTAAGTTCCTCTTCTGCTCACCCAGTTATTTATTAATTTGTTTACACTCCATTAAAATTTAAAAAAAAAATGGTGTGTGCATAAAAGCACATTTTTAAGTAGCTGGGTTACAAGAATGCTGTTGGCTCAAATGAAATCCCAAACCACAGCAGACCTGGCCATCCTGATCCGTCTTCCCAGAGGTGCTGCTACCCCAATTAGTAATCATTACATCTGTCATTTGGCATGCCATCAGCAGTTTACCTAGGATGATGCTGCGTCGTCACCCTAGTGAGGTTACCATCCCAGCGTCCAGGCCGGGGGCCTGAGGCAAACTTGTGTAGTGGACCACAGCTACTATGAGCTGTACTAGCTAGTTTGGAAGCTTGAGAGAAATCCAGAACCTGTACAGAAATAGCCTATAGCTACAAGCTCAAAGAATCACCTCTAAATTGATGCCCTGTTTGATAATGGCACCAAACAGACATCACAACTCTGATCTCATCTAACACATGGACTAAGTATGATATCTTTTCTAGAAGTGCCTTTTTTTGTTTCTGTGGTTTATTCTTTTAACACAGGAACTGTACTTGTTCCAAAGCATAAATGGAAGTGAAGTGTTCTCGTTTATCCAGAGAAAAAAATACCCAATTACTTTTGGGCATTTAACTAAACACTTCAACGATTCCCTTTTCCTGGTGTTACACTTCTAGCTAGCACCATCACTATTTACAGAATCTGTAGGGACTAGTTTGATTCAAAATTATATTGTTTTGTCTTTTGAGAAGTTCTCTTCTAACTTGCAAAAATTATATAAATTAAGTTACCTGACAGGTAATGTCCTAACTAGGCACAGATGCATGTGGGTAAGGAAAATACAGCAAAAAATGAAGTTATACAGCTGGAAAAAAAAAATCAGAGTATAAAACATAATAAAAATACAAGTGTGGGTGCTGAAAGTGTGCTTTTTATTATTGTCAATGAGTTTCTTCTATATGCTTATTGATACCTCCACCTCTCATACTTACACTACTGCCATATAACTCCAGCCATGACATTCATCCATGTTGTTTACTTGTGGCACCCTTCACTTCCTAATGGGTCTTCTCTCTTTATTTAGATCCAACATAAAAGCATCCTTTCAAGTTTGTTTATAAAAAGGAAAACAATTTCCCCCAACTGAATCAATTAAACATCTAATATAGGTGCCTAGACTAGTGCTTTAGGCTTTTCATCTAGTCAGGGAATTTTCAGAGGCACAAAAGAGCTCTGAATAATTTCCTTGAAGTTCTACTAAAATGACACTATGCCCATAAGTCAGTCACTTACACCGCACACCTACGGCTAGACCCCTCAACATATTTTCAAAAGATGGGGTGAGATTTTCAACAGCATTGACCTAACTTTACTGCAATTTAAGTCACAGGATTTTTACCATTAACTTAAATGCGACCATTTAAGGCAATGCTAAGTGCTTCTGAAAATCCCATCTGTAATCTCCTTTTAAATTGATGGGTAGGAAAACAGGACCAAAAAACTAGAAGCTTTACAATCATTGCTTATTTTAAAATCTATACATCAGCAACGTGTGAACATGATGTAGTCTGTGCACATATAAGAATAAATGCATGCATACATACAAATGAACTGAATTTCTGTGTTGACAGATTATTTGCCAAGTTAAAGCCAAATGTGATTTGAAATTACCACGATATTACACTGAATAAAGAGGATTTATAATGGAAATACTAAAAGAACCTCTGTAATAGTGATCCTACTAGGCACTGCTATAACAACATATAT
Source organism: Eurypyga helias (assembly GCF_000690775.1). Taxonomy (NCBI): domain Eukaryota; kingdom Metazoa; phylum Chordata; class Aves; order Eurypygiformes; family Eurypygidae; genus Eurypyga; species Eurypyga helias. The sequence goes on from NW_010223950.1 coordinate 4,334, forward strand.
TTCAGTCTTTTCAGTTAGTGCTGTTTTTCTCCTTTCTCTGAATGTTTGAGAACAGTAAGTGAAATGTTAATTTTTTTAAGTCAGAACCATCTAGCTAAACCATCCAAATCATTTTTGTATACAGAGATTTTATTTCTAATCTTTCTCTGCAAGCTGCTTTGTTAAATCCTAATGACAACTTTTATGCATAATGCATAAAATAAACTTTACCAATATTTAACACACTTTTATAAACATGTAAAACCCCTTTATAAGTGAGATGACACACTGCAGGGCATGCAGTTGCAGTACACTGGGAAACCACACTTCCTAGATGACTGAAGGCATCTGCTTCGTGCCATTAATTTCTCAACATCGAACACATGTAGTTATCTTAGAATAGTGGTGCATCATATTATCTATCTTCTTTTTATTAATAGATATTTTATTGCATGTATAATATGCATGCTGTTCAAATCTACAATTTTTTTTCTCTTATTCCAGGAAAGTTTATATTTCCTAAAGGAATACGGGGAGAGGAAGACAGCTTCTTACTCTATCAAAACACTTTATATTAGCATATAAATACCTATAAAAATATATGCTAACAAGGAATCACTCAAAAACGGATGCTATAAATCTTCCTTACGCAAGAGGCAAAGAAATCAGAATAATAACAATGTATCACTAGCCTATGTCATTGAAATGATTTGTTTTAGTCCTTTAATCTTCACCATATCTAAACTGACTATAATAAATGAATAATTACTCTGAATACAGTGGAGTTAATTGAAAATCTGCTTGAAGTATAAAACCAAGAAATCATAACAACAAATACAAGGTTTAGCCAGTGTTTAGGAACTTGTCTTTGTCAATAATTTTTAAGGTTCAGTGTAAATGATACTGTTTACCATCGTACATCATCCAACATTACTCCAGAAAGTCATGAATTATTTCAGACTTCCTATGAATATTAATAGTCTTTAGAGTTATGGTATTTCATCAGCGTACACCCAAGTATTAAAGTCTTATGGGGTTTGACTTTTCAAAATGAAACCAATTTAATTCGAGTTTGTTTTATTCTCAAGCCCTGATTTTGAAGTCCAGAGAGGGTGTACACTTTCATGCGTGTGGAGCTCAGGCTTTCTTCAAATGTGAAAGGTATGTCACAGGGACAGGCTGATTCTCCAAGCACCCATGTGGACATGCACTTCCTATTGTCTGCCCAAAACAACTGGAATCCTGAGAGGAGCAGGCATTAGCACTGGAATAGGCAAAATTTTGTTGTTGTTTCCTGCTTAAAAACACAACAAAAGCAGTCCTTCCTTGGAGACTGTATGCTTGTCTGTTAATCCAAAAAAAAAAAAAAAAAAGAAAAAAATTGGCTGAATTAAGGCCACTGCTAAAAGATAAACTGTTCATTCTACTGACCAATAGAAATTTCCTGCTTGTTCATCTATAAACCCTAATTCCAGAATTTGCAATGAAGCTGGGCAGCATGGATTTCTCTTTCTTGAAAACAAACACCTAGTAATAAAGGCTTACAAGCGAGTAAGTGCACTTACCCAGTTCTGTCTCCATTGAACCTGACCTGCAGATTGCTTGTTTCACCCTACAAGTGTTGTCATAAATTTGACTAGGGCTGAGGTTAAAAAGAAACATGATGCGTAAAGAAGCTTCCTCACAGAATACACAAGAAGGAAAGCTTCCCCTCTTTTCCCAAACACAGTCTTGTGCAACACTGCTGTATTACGCAGAGCAGAAGCACCAGATTTGAAATTGAGTTACCACAGCAGAGGGCAATAGTGCTCTCAGGCAATCACACAGGTCCTTAGCAAACTGCAGCCCATACGCAATTACTGCACAGGTAAGTCACTGTGTTGGCCATAGAACAGATTCTCTATGAGCAGTAACTTCACTCATGTAAAAGGAAAGATCATACTTTAAGTGTTGCTATTATACCACTATCGTCTCCTACAGCAAACTTACTATTTACGTAGTATTGCAAACAATATAAATATTTACTGTATAGGTTACAACCAGCTTGCGCTACAGCCATAGGAAACATTCCATTATTGAACTCTGAGTTAAAATAACAAGCTATAAGACATGGCAGTGCCAAGCGTTCTTGCTGACAGTCCTGGTATGCAGATGCTTTTCCCTTCATGACATTTTTCCCTTCAACTGGTCATATTTTCATTGCCTTGCAATTTTCAATAATGATTCCCACTTCTGAGTATATTTGCAGACAGGAAGTATCTGTTATTGTATGACTGATGCCTGGCAAATCTGCATAAAGTTTCTTTGGAAAATACAAATTTTAAGAAATTCTAAATAGTGCATGCTGAGGGAAAAGAAAAAAAAAAAAAAAACCAAACACCCGGTGCAGTATGTATGAAGTCAGCCTTAGCAGACCAAACCTAACTAAATCCTGCATGCTACAAATACTGTCAATCCTATCCCTGTACCTGAACTTGGAAGGGGGTTGGCTGAGGAAGCAAGGTCACCTTAGTCCATTAGACAGGGAAAGCTTTTTGTCTCATTAAGGTAAAATCCAGCAGCTGGGTGCAGTCCTCTGAACTAACTTGCACTCAGACAGCATAGTGACAGACAGACATGCTCTGCCAAACACTTGCTGATAGTAGAAGTAGGATGAAATTCAAGACTCTTGGGTTGAAATACAGGATTCTGGAGGAAGTTCTAGCTTCTCACAGTGTGATTACCTTTTGTTCTTTTGCCTCCGAGCACATTTCATTCGCTGTTGCTCTGACATGTCTCTGCTACTTCCCTTTCATCCTCTTCAGTTCAAATCTCTCGTTTCCCCTACAGTAGCTTTATTCTTTCCTCCTCCCCTCTACTTCTCAAGCTTCCATTTCTGAGTTCAGCAGATTTTCCTATTTTTCTCCATGTTCTGCTGGATTGTCCCAGCAGAATGTTCCCAAGCCCAGCACCACGGTCATACCCGGAGGTGTGGGGAGAATCCTGTTCAGCATCCCTACAGGCCTGGAGCATAGGATGTTCAGTGCAGATGAATTCTTCAAGGAAGATAAATAGCAAAAACACCCTACTCAGCCTGTAGAAGCTGAGTAAATATGTGTAAGAGGAACATATTTAGGATAAATTTTCATACCACCATAACCCTGCCAAATTTTAGCATCCATGGCAGAAAAAAGAGCTTTTCAAGAGGAAATAATATTTTTCAGAGAGAGAAATTTGCCCTCATAACCTTTTGCTTAGAAATGACTAAAGCGTTAGAGCTTAATCATCAAATATATTGTGTTTGGGACAAATGTCTGTCATGGAAAATGCCAGCTAAGATGTCAAAGTTTGGTAGAGTTAGAAGCTATTAATTTACCAATAGCACAAAAAGACCATTATCAGTGGCTTATTCTAAACTCTGACAGTTGTGACAAGAAACATGATGAGAGAGTTACATGTAAACATTGTGCTTTCAGTTGGCAACACGGAGCTCAGTACTTATAACCGGAAAAGCATGAAGACCTTGCAATCTAAACTGGACACAGAAGGAAGAATATGTCTTGTGTGGCACTGTAGCAGAGACCATGAATCTTAAAAGGCACGGACTGTGATAATGCGAGCTGAAGAACCCTGCAGGGCTGGAGCTATAGTGACTATCAAGTATTGGGCAGAAATGAATGTGGAAAACTCATGTTTGGTCATCCATTAGAAACTGCTGTTGCCATAGGAAAACTTGTACTGTGACTATGGGCCCCTGCAGTTTGAACTCTAGGCAGGCTGCCTCTTATCTGATGACTACCTTCTGCCTGGCCAACATTTGAAAACGGGAAGATTTTTAAAGATAAGAATGGAAAGTTAAACCCCCTGTCTAGAAATGTACACTGCCCCGTCTCTCCGGAGAATAAATGCAGCACTACCATTCTGGTGTAAAAGAGGGGTAAGCAGATGTAAAATCTGTTCTTCAGAGCTTAGTTTTCTTGACAAGATGTAGCATGCCATCAAGAGACTACCTTATTCTATTACAAGAACTAGTAAGGCCTATTAGCAGTCTGTGGAAATGATCTCTAATAAAAAGTCTTCATAAAACAAGGAATTCTCTTGATTAAATTGTTATTGTATGAGTGGACATACAGTAAATGTTCACCTCATTGTACGTGAGAAAATCACATACGTAGGACAAGATAGGCCTTTTAGAAATTGTGCCTTAAATTAGTAAAGAAGGAAAAGATCCTTTCCTCTGAAATAATTTTACTTTTTTCAGAAGGAAGCAGAAATATATCTATCAGAAGAAGGATTATAACAAAGCATCTGGAATACTGGAACCTCTGTAATATATTGCACATTTTAATCATGTTTGATACAACACTCTTTATATGGATATCAATTACACTAATGACTCTTACATAATACCCCTGGGTGCCTAAGGGATGTGTACTGTCACCTCCCTTCTGTCATAAAAATAGAGAGTGGTTCTATACACACACTAAAGAAGTTTCTTTCATTTTTATATAATGAATGAGTAACACTGTAAAAAAAGACATTTTATCCCATATTAGTTTAGCAAACAGAAGAGATTTCACATATGACAGTGCTAAATATACTCTTAAGCTGCTAATAAAGACAAAGCCTGAGGGGAAAAATTCTAATGATGAGCAATGCCAGAAGTTTTTATTACTGGATCTAAACTACAAATGTTTCACTTAGGTATAGTTTTAGAAGCATCATAGAAGAAATCAGGATTTCCAATAATTTTTATCTCTAATAAAATCACTTGAATTAATTTGATCATCATTATAGCACTGAAAAAATGTTAAAAAAAAGGTACTGTTATTTGCGTAATTTGTCTGTGTGCATTTTATTGAGTAATGAAAACTGAGAGGTTTCATCTGTAAATGATCTACGCTTTACCAAGCAATTGCCTAGAAAACACTACAGACTCCGTGGTAGTCCATAGAGAGCTGGCAGGACACAAGACTCTTTTTTACCTTGTTCCCATGTAAAGAATCAGAGAATCAGATGAAAGGGGAAACCAGTTACATCATGGATTTGATGAGTTTTAAAACAAGCACTTCAGCATTTTATCTCTGAGCTGGTACCATCTTAAACACCTGCAAAAATAGAGTGCCCCCTTGCCTGAAAGTTTTCCTAATGCTTACACTGGGAACACCAGTGGGCCATGACAAAGGTGCTGTTAAGGTAAGGCCACTGTCTACCATGCTGAACACGACGGTCTCATTATTTTCTTGTACTTGCGTCAGCCTGCACACATCTGGGATGCCTTGGCTCATGCACAGGCTTGTAAATTCTTTAGGCCAGGGACTGTCCTTCGTAGCATATATAAAATATATGAAATGGTATCTATGACTAGGGCTTCTAAGCACTGGTGGAACACAAGTGGCATTAATAAAGACCAAAGTATACAGTGTGATTAATATTCCCATTTTCTTTGTCCTCAAGTGCCTGTAATTCTTAAGGTAGAGTCATGCACAAACGTAGACAAAAAAGAAGTGTGGCCTCACTAATACAGTGGTCTGCCCTGGCTAATTTATCACAGTGTGTTTTCCTCATTGCACCTTTGGCTTGTTTGGTAACCCAAATAATAGCATGGCAATTAAATTTATCCCAACTTTTTCCTTAAGTTCAGCTGCTTATGAAATCTTCATACACTTTATCCCAAAGTTCAAAGTCTTCTAATGTATTTCTCAGTGCTAATTAAATCCTGATAATACTGTGAGTTGGCAGGAATTCCTTGGCATTTGCGCAAAGGGGAGCCTAGTAACAGGACAACTCTCCAGCATCCCACATCGCTGTGTGGTGCCCTGGAACTTGCTGTCCTCCTGCAGCCCTATCATTTTGAAGAGTTTTTTTAATCATCCATAAAAACCAAAGGAACCCACAGGAACCTGAATATGGCAAAGCAATTTGTATTCATGCATGTTTTCTCAATCTTAGTTTTGACCTTCTGAGATAGCATATAAAAATACATGTTGGATACCTTCAGATGATTTTTTCATTTGTAATTATTTAACATTGATTTTGATTCAGCTATGAAATCTGATGTGCCTTTCCCATTTTGAACAAAAAAGTAAAACTTCCAGGATATTTAAATATTAAAAAGCGGCAATTGCATATGCATAGCAAGTAACTACCTCTCCAAGACACTTCAGAAAAATTGTATTTAGTAGAGTACTTGTGATAAATTATGTATTTATTGTAACAGGGTCAGAAGCTGTTACAATTTACTGTACTTGGTCAAAAATTCACTATTATAAAAAGTACTTCAGTTCCTCAATGTACATTTAAATGAGAACTTGGATGCGCCAGCACACTGATTTTCATGGGAGGCAAGTTAAACATCTGAGGTCAAATTTTGCTGTGACTTATAGGGGTATAAAAAAACAAAGCGTAGTAACTCTACCAATTTTCATGTATTTAGCCTTGCCTTGCAGATGAAAAATAATCTTTAAAATAATTTGGAAGTTGGTGTACATTTTTCAAGAACCGGCTATGTACTGTGTACATTGTGCTGCCTTTGTACTAATGAGTAAGGCAGGAGAATGGCTTCTGACAGAGCAAATGGATGAAAGGCAAAAGGCAAAAAGTGAAATACTGGGTTTGAATCTTAATACAGAGCTGAATTTTTAAAATTGCATTATTCGTGTGCCTGTGCATATATTATGTGAATATTGAATCAGTTCTCAACATTAGTTCTTTAACTATTATATAGTTGCTACTTGTTTAGTTTGTCCCTTAAGAGCTACCAGAATTCTTTACATTACGGTTTTCTGGAGGCATCCATAATAAACTCCAATAATAATAATGTCACTGTTACAGGGAGCTGTAGAACTGGGACAGAGAGGAAGTTCTTAATCCACAGAACTAGGCTTTCTTTGCCTATGTAGGTCTTGCATAGTTATAAACTTTGGAAAACGAAAGGGTTTTCCTGTCTCTGTTGAGCAGTTAGTAATTACAGAATGTCAAAACACTATCTGCAGAGCAACATTGTTTGTAATCTACAGCTGGGCCTATGCCCAGCCAAAGAAACTTAACAACTGCCCATATGTATTGGAAACCCGAATGGCAGCCTGCCTTTCTGGGTGGGTGGGTGCATGGGTGGGTGGGCGGGTGGATACGTGGATGGGTGGGTGGGTGGAGAAGAGAGAAAGATGCCTTGGACCACTTTCCAGTACCCCTCTGACCTAGCTCACAGTGTAAGCAAATCACGCCAGGAAAGCAGGCTTTTCCAACTGTGTACTTATTTAGTCCTAAAGTTCATCACATTTCAAGAACAGAATTTCAGGTTTCAAATTCTCATCAGTGCCCAGGGTCGTTGTGTTTGAGGTCCATCTAACTGTGGAACTGTGCTTCTCTTTTTCCATTAAGGAGATATTAAGATGTTACTTCTGCCTATGATTACTATCTACACAATGCATTGAATGAGATTTAAGTCAGTAGGAAAAAAAAAAGGTAATCATGTATAAAGGCTCTGCCATAGTGAATGTGCATAAAGAGACAAAATTTAAGCAATCTATGTTCCAACATCTCCTAATTTACAAATACTTGCCTGAAGCCTCGATACTGCAGCATGACCACACTGCTTTCACATTGCAGAGGTTACACAGCCTGTGAAAGTAGTAATTGCAGTGCTGTGTAGATGCTTGTGAGAGCTTAAATTAGCTAGCTCCAATCTTGGTAGCTGTCTTGCTCTAGCATTTTGAAAGTGACTGCCTGCTGCAAAATCTTCATGACAGGTAGGGTTAATTGGCCCACATTAAGCCTCATGCTGCTATGGCAAGACAGCAACAGTACCTGGTTTAAAGTCAGCTTCCATCTATTGATCTCATACTGCTGTCATTGCTCTGTTGACCAGTCCTTACCATGCAACTGTAATCCAGAAATAGTCATTTTAATACAGTTCTTTCTCGTGAAAATTAATTTACAAAACATTTTAAACTCACTCAAGTACATAACAACTACACTTTTCCTCATCATCACACTCTCTCACGGACAACGAGGGACAGTTGTGCATCAAAAACCAGCTTTTATGCACCTATACAATAAAATTTCAATACAGAAAATTATTGTAATTACTTCCCTAAGGGAATTTATCTAACTTCTACTTCTGAAGTCTTCATCACCACAGAAGGACTACATCCACTTCTCAACAGCAGAAAAGAACAGTGAAGAAAAATAAATGGCCTCTGTGTTCAATCCGTGAGCACTAGAAAAAGCTCTTCTTATTCTTTTATTCTATTTCGTACTTTTTTCTGCTACATTATGTATGTATGTTAGCCAATCTTTTCTGGTGGGTTTTTTTGGCTAGTGGAGAGTACCATTATACATGAAGTAAAACTGAATGTCTGAAACACTGAGTATATAAGCAATAACACACTGGAACAGGCACAGGATACTACAGTGCAGCTTTAAATACCACTCAATATATGTGTGTACACATGTGTTTGTACTGAAGTATCTTTCCCAAGAAAGAAGAATAGAGGGACTAGCTGGTACAAATCATTAATTTTATAACATACAGATGAAGATGGAGATGAAGAACTTTCTTAAATGGAAGAAAATTACAAAATTCTAAGGCAATTGATTTTCTCAGTAGACCGCTAGAAACTTCCCTGTCCTTATAACTAATCTGGGAGCCATGCACTTTCCAGGAGATTCTACCTACTCTTTCCTGAGTCGGAGGAAATGAGCTTTAATTTCTGTAAGGACATGCAATTCAGGAAAAATATAAAGCAAGAACTGAGCTTTCATTACTTAGGATTTTCTTACTTAGAATTTATTGCATAACTGATTCTGGTAAGTTCGATCTCATCTCTAGTCTTCTGTTGGTATGTGAAACTGAGAGGGAATCAGCTTACGTTTCTTCAAAGCTTCTATACTGAATGAATTTGGCCACATTTTCATGCTTACTCATGTTTCACATATACCCAGGCAGATAATACCGCAGAAGCAACACTGACTTTATAGTTATCACTCTCACTTTACACTGAAAGCACAGTAGAACTTGCACGCTACATGTGTACTTTGGATTCCTTAGTTGTTTGATCACATTGATGAAGGGATACGCAATCAATCTCCCACTAAGACAGGGAGTAGTATTGGCCATAACTCATTACTCCATCAAAGGATTTGGCATTTCAATCGATGGGAAATGATGTGTGATCATTCTAATTTATTATACATCATTTCCCATCAATCGGTGTGCTGAAGCCTTGACATAATAAGTAGTTACAGACACTGTCAATCATTCTTGGTCAAATACCTCTCAATGCCACCATTTGGTGCACCTTCAGCTATTCATCCAAACTGCAAATATTCACCCAAAACATTCAGCAGTCAGCCTGTAACTGGAGGTACATACAAAGACTCACAAAAGTTCTTAGGAAGATCTCAGTCTTCAAGAACACATGGAATTGAAGAAAAGAGGCTTATAATGAAAATGAACTTTAAAAAAAATGCATAAAAACTGTGAAACCCAATCTTTAGTGCACCTGTGAGTCCATCCAGGAAAAGACTGAAAAAATGCAAGCTTCAGGATGCAGTGGATTTTAGTGGGATGATCTACTGCTATTGCTGGCCACATCACTTGTGTCAGCACAATTCCTCTCATCTTCAGTGGAGTTGCATGGGGATGTAAAGCCATGCCACAGTTACTCTTTACCCTACTGATGAGGTTAAAACTCTTGAAATCAGCCCTGAACCTTAAACATTCCTTTCCTCTCCAGAATTCCCTTTAAAGTTCCCTCTGCATAATTCTCTTTGAGGTCTCCTGTTTACTCCCCAGCAAAACCAGCCAAAATTACTCCCTCTATTAATCATGTTTATAAAAATAATTATGTATTACTCAGCAGTTTACTTAATACAGTACTAACTTCCACAATTTTGCTCTGTCACTCTAAGTATCAGCAATGTTCAAAGGGTTATAGGCTCCTCGCAATTCAGAAGTGTGACAACCATCATAATCACTGTCAAGTTACTTATTAAGCAAAACCAAACTAATTTTCCATGACAATTTTTCTTCTGGACACATTGTGGGAATCCACTTGACCACTACACCTGCTTCCTAAGGCCACTACACCTCTTTTCTACCAGATCAGTATGACACTTAATAATTAGGGGTTATTCTGTCACAGGAATATATTAACCCATCTAGTTAGAAACTTTGGTCCTTCTTAAGAAATCCCTCTTCATTTTTAAACCAAGCCTGAACTTTCTTTTTAGAATTCACTGGTATTTAATCCAGTCATTGGGTATAGAATACACTGTCAACAAAAACAGATAAACCATTTGTGGTAGCAAAAAAACCCCAATGAAATGTTACCAGAAACAGTATAACAAGAACTTTCAAAGTTACAAAATTAAGCAAAAGCTGGGTGACTAACTCCTATTGAAAGCCAGCCAACACCTTCTTTAAGACAGCAAGCACTCCTGTGATACATTTCACATGTCAGACTAGAAGACCCAGCAGGTCAGCTCTAGTTCCACTGTGCACATTACCCCCTCTCATTCTTCCCCATTCTTCTATGCTTTTCTTTTTCTCTTCCTACAAGAGAACTTGCACTGTTTCTCTAATACTCCTCATAATTTTCTCCATCTCTTTTTCTTCAAGATCGTCTTGTCTTCCTGTGTGACAAATGTCAAAGCTAGGGTATTGAGTTCCATATAGCAATACCTCATTATTGGTAAGCTGGTTAGAGATAGTTTGTCTGAAACTGCTACATAAAAACAATACATTGAATCATCTTTCTCCCTGGCCATCCATCCTTCCTATACTCTTCATCAGATTTGTTGGCCTAAAATAATACAATACTGGACAGTTTAAAGTGGCCCCTAAATTGACAGGTTTATTTATTCTGTTACTATGAAATATTCTGCATTCCCTTTCAAGTCCTATTCCCCCAGCTCCTGTACGATATTCCAATCCTCTTACCAGCCTTCAGTCTGATCTTCTCTGACAATAGCAGCTCCCTGAGAAAGGAAATCTACCCTCCATTGGATCTTTAAAAGGAAAATATTAATAAAATAAGGTCAAGCTAAGTTAATACTTTTTAAAATATGCACATTTTTGCATATATAATTTTCTTGGTGCATTTGTCGTGGTTTGTTGTGAGAACTGTTTCTGAGAGGCAACAGATTTAGAGTTTGTCAAGTGAGTTCAGACCCAAAGAGCAGTCACCAGCCCATCCACTCGGAGACTATGTACTTGCTGGCAATTCTGAACTTGCAAACACCAGGATTCAGCTTGGAAATCTCATTTTACGAGTTCTAGTACCTTCTCTTTCAAACAGGAAACATAAATGTTACTACATCTAATCAACATATATAGAGTGATATCTGAAATTAGAAATTCAAATACATGCAACAATCTGCTTGCCAACAATCTCCAGACCCAAAATTATTCAGATAAAGTATTTGGTGAATAATTTTGAATAGCAAATTCATTTGAGAGAATCAAAAGCAGCTCACAGACAATTCACAAATGAAAGAAAGTTATACATGTTAAATCATTTATTATGAACTATATTTCATCTCTGTTCTGTTATTTGTTTTTTCATTCCAGACAAGGACATCTCCAGAAAGAGGGGGATAAAAAGGCAAAAGAAACCCCAACCCTTTTCTTACTCCGCATCTTTAGGTAATTCTTGAGTAATTACCTATTTCTTGAGAAGGGAAGAAGTTAAATGTTGACCCACTCAAGGAGAAAAACCTACACTCTAGTGAAAAGACTGCATACAAAGTTCTAGCCTGATAAGATTGGAAATGAGACTTATAGGCCTCCCAAACACACGTCTCATAATTAACAGACTTTTAACTATAGCTGCATTACCAGGTGCAAATTTAATAAAAGATTATAAATGATAGATGAACTGTATTTCCAGCAGCTGTTTATAATCCCAAGCAAAAATCTTCATTAAGATAGTGTTAACATTGTAAACAATTATCTATTAATTTAAAGTACTGTGAAACATCAAACATTATTCATTTAGAACACTGTGGTGAAAACCAAACTAAGAAACCATGCTGTAAATAAAGTTTTAGAAGATGAAGTTTTAAGTCCAACGTTACAATTAATAATGTCAAACTTTCTGCCGTCCTGAACAGATTGCCCTGGAAATCAGCTGAGCTCCCAAGGAGCACAGCTAAGAGCTACCTGAAATCCAACTGTAAGAGCTGGGTGTCGGTGTGCTGGAATTCAATCCTGCCACACTTTGTCAGATCGAGAGACATACAACCAAGATGTCAGCTCCGGCATCGGTTTTGCTAGAGCTCCTAGGCTGGGGAAACATCCAAGCTCACAAGGGTAGAGTTCTAAGTGCAACCAGCTCTGCTGATACATTTCAAGAGGTAGATAAAAATATCTATTTTCTTACATTAGTCCCTTTTGTACAATTTTAAGGTAAACAGGATTTGCAGGAATAAAAAGAATGTATGAAATATACCTAACTTTCCCTCATTAAAGGTGCAGAGATGTAGAGAGGTGTGAACTCTGATCTGGAGGAGGTTCCTTCCTTGACCCACAGTGGTAAGTTTCTTACAACAGCAGTGTAGGGTGCTCTCCTTTAGGAAATCCCACAAAAGCCCTTCTCACCCAAAGCCTCCACCTATTTTATAGAACTACAGCCTCAGAAATGCAAACATCTCTATTTGCCTCCAAAATTTACCCCATACTGAGTTATGTCAGACAGCCATTCACTGTTATGCTTTGTGGCAAGGGCTTTTACAATGTTATAGCAAGAAAAACAGCACACAGGAACACCTCCACCATACCCAGACCTGCTCATCTATGTATCGCTTTTATTCAATGTATCCTGTGCAGGCCTTACAAGAAGACAGAACCCAAAATCAACATCCATTAGGAAAATCCACCAAAGAACTTTTCTTGCAAAGAGCTACAGAGAAGCTTTAAGATTAACCTACACAATTCACATTTTATTTCACATTTTAATACATTTCTAACAGAAAAAAAGAAAGGGCACAAAACTGCAAGATAAACTCTAGATTTATTTAGGTAAAATTAGATAAACAGTCTCATGGATGCTCAGTAATGATTATTACTTATATATGTATAAATTCCCAGATTAAGCTACTATATGTAAGGTATTTGTCTCCAAAAGGTCCTTGTTCTTCAAAACCCTTTCTCCACTTTTTTATATTTAACAATGTACAGAACAGTTTCTCATGACACTCAAATCATGACCACCGGCATTTCCAAAGATGTAAACCGCTCTAAACAGCTGCACTCTCTCAGTTTTGAACTAAAGCAGAGCTCCCTACTCGTAAAGAAACTAACCTCTCTTTTAGTTAAGTTGCTTTCCCACCCTTCCTCCTACTCAAGGGTTTAAACCTCCTTTATTTCCCCTGAGAAACATGAAGTAAAATTCCGTGTGATCATTTGCATGATGAGAACACAGCTACAAAGAAATACAAAAAAAAAGTGTGTTGAGTAAAAAGATCAACAAGCTACTATACTGAGCATTTAAATTAGACCACTGTACTGTATCCTTGGACCTTAGTCTCTCTTTACATGACTTACCTAATACACTATGTAAGTAATAGTGCATCGCTAACCTAAGCGCTTTCTCTTTCTTTATACACTGTACGCACACCTTAAAAACATTTCTTTTCATGTGTACAGAAAGAAAAACGGACTGTATAGAAAAATACTTTCCTGAGTGTTTTGTTGCCCAAATAAAATTGTAATTTCTGATTTATCTGAAAAATAATCCACCGTCATTTTGGAAGAAAATGCCAATAGAGTCAATATGGTGTGCAAGTCAAATTTTCCCTCTTGACTTAAAGCACTACCATGTACAACATCTGAATGGAACAAAATTTTTATGGGAATTACACCAGTAGAAACCCAGTACAACTCCAATGATTTGATCAGATTATTTCCCCCTATATATTATCTGTGTAAAGAACTAAACGATTTGGTCCAATCCACACACATATATAGGGAAATGTAGGGGAAAATCAGTAATAAAATAGAGGGAAGCATTGAGATGCTTAGATTATACCATACGATGCAGATAGAATCATCTCATTCAAGCAGAATGGTATGCTTAGGTGATAACAGTATGGTTAGGGGACATACTGTTTATGAGCTATGCACCCAAATCAGCCAAATGAGCAACCAGTAAAGTGTTGCCGAAGTTCGCTCCCTATTCATTTCTGGGGAGAAAAGAAATGTATCTCCAGAAAAAAAATTAGTTAAAAAAACTAGAATTAAAATATTAATAATTTTTGGCAGGACTTGCATGGCCCACACCATTAGACACTGAAAATGTGCTTAATGTTAATAACAAGTCTCATCAGTAAAGAATGTGTAAATAACTTACTGGATGCACCAATGTCACTTTTGATGTATACACATCAATAAATGATGTAGTAAACTGATGTGCTTTACCAAATAACTATATCTTATGTAATTTTAAATTTTTAAATAGCAGGACTTTTACCCTTAGTATCAACCCTTGTGTAGTGGTACAGTATCCAACAAATGCAAACTGTGGGCTCCTCTTTCAAACAGAGCTTGTTTTCTTGACATGCTGAATTTTTTAACGTATTAGTTATTCTGCTTTTTTCCCCAAAGTAACAAACCTGCAGTCTCTAAGTTAGTGCACATTTGTACCATGTGAAGAAGCTGGCATAAGCAAGCAGCAGTCTTTTTAACATGACAGATTAGAATGGCACAGAAAGAGCAATTTTGGTATTTCAAGTTAATAATAGGAAAGATTTGCCCTCTATGATACACCATTTTAAAAACTCACTTTATAGCCACATTCAAATAAGGTTCTTATTTAGATCAGAGAGATTAACAACTCTGAAAAAGTCATTCCAAACTATGAGACACCCATTTGCAAAATACAAGTATAAATTTGTAGTACATTCATAAGATTGGTTAAGGCATCAGAGTATATTGCTTTGGCTTCCATACAATTTTTTACTTACAAATAAAATGCATGTATTTTAGATCTAAAAGAATCAGTTAAGGGGACAACTGAGCTTAGAAACAAAACTACCATATTCAGATATTCAGCCCATTCCACTTATAACTCATGCCTTTCAAAAGCAAGGAAATTGAGTTAAGACGTATGCTACCCTTAGCTGCACGTTCCTATGCTTTTCCCCTAGAAACAACAGTTAAAACATCAGTCTCTACACTGATTTCTGCTTTGCTTCTACGGTGCCTTTTTCTTCACTTCTCTACAGCCTTTATGTTACTACACCTTGGGAGAAGGGAAACTGCATTTTGTAAATAATGTTGAAAAGTGCTGCCTGTTCTGGAGAAGACACAGAAATTTGCTTTATTCTTTTACCTACAGAAAGATTTATAAAATACAGTAGAAAGAGGGATTCAACCACAAGGCAGACAGCTGATTCCCAAACCCTAGAAAATTTCTGAGGTCTTCAAGCAGAGGGTTTTGTTCAATCAGTTACAGAAATAAGGGCCAGCCATGAAAATTAGATCTCCAGTTAGATTTGGAAACACTCGCTTCCCACTAAAGTTTGGGCGTTCTGATCTGCATTTAGATCCCTATCTGCTACAAAGATTACATTAATTTAATGTGTTATTGCAAGAAAAAATCATTCTTGCCACAGACATCAAAAAAATAAAATTCAGACAAACTATTCTTCAAAGGAAACAAGGGCCCCATCTGCTGATGTTTAAATGTACTACATTAACACATGCGCTACGGTGCTGCTACAGATAAGAAAGGTATTGAAATGATCCGCAAAGACAAATCACCACATTAACTGTGCTGCATTCTGCTGGCATCTTTTTTTACAGGTAAAAAATGTTTTTAGGCTCTTGGGTCAATCAGTTTCCAATGATGATGGGAGCTTTGCCTGTGAAAAAAACTGGGAAACTAGGAAGGAAATTCAAGGAGGAACCTGAATTTGCACAGCAGTAAAATAAGGGAATGTAGCCAGTCCTATATATAGCACACCAAAACTATGTCTATACAATGAACAGATACAGAAAATAATAAATTATTACTATTTAAATCTCACCCCAAATGCTAAAATTAGGAATGATCAAAATGTCCAAACACACAACAGAGACAATAAAGCAGAACTTTAAGAGCAATGGGGAAAATAGGCATCTGGGAAATGTAAAAGTCAAACTTTTCTAAAGTTTAAAACATCTTGTTAAAGAGTCTAATGGTTGTTTATTGAGAGTTTAGTAGATGTTTAGTTTTAAGCCAGCAAAGAGTTCTTAAAACTAAGCACTGTTTTGTTTACTGAAATCCCATACTTTATGTTATCTTATGGAAAAAAAAGGCAGGGAGCTTAATGAAGACAAAACAAATATCCTTATTATGGACAAGAATATTTCAAACGTTGTATCAACAAAGAGCAGGCAGCTGAATTTATAACCTCATATGATTATATTCTGCAATTAAAAAAGTATATCATTCTGGAAGTGGTAAAACACTTTTGCTTATAAGGCTACAACACAGAAAAGGTTTGTTCTGACATACCTGGATGAAGCATGCATGTGGCCTCCCTCCCCAAGGCTAGCCGCATGGTAAATTTAACCTCAGGTTAAAGCTGAAGAATGCACTAAAGAAAACTTGCTTCTCTTCTCTCCTGGACTAGCCAGAAGTGCAGCCAAAGCAAGCTAGGTGTTTATTTATATGAGCTCTTCCTGCAACCCAGAATTGTAACTCTACTGTGGAGACTTCTGGAGTCTGCTTCATCCTACCTAAGTGAGTTCCTGTGCCATCGCTCTTGTTTTCATGTATGATGCTGAAGGTCATCACTGGGACAGAGGGGCACTGCTACAGGACAAAGCCCCACAAATCATTGACTTTCTCAGGAAATAAGAAATGCATAATATATTTCCGGTAAATATTCTAACATAATGATAAGAGCTATGCAAATGTAGTAGACATGCATGCACCTTACAAAATTCTTAGTCTTCACTACCAAAACCCTGTGAAACTTGAAACGATATCCAGCTGGGCAGTGGCAATACGCAAAACACCTCACTGCATGGATAACAACAATAATTAGAAACTTAGTGCTAGAGAATCCTTCAGTTCGCGTGACTATAATCCACACAATGAACAACAATGGTCTGTCATTTGACTGAATAAATTAAAATTCAAAGACGTCTGAATAGAGTTCCAAGATGTGCTACCAAAGTTCAAGGCACAAAACAAAACTATAAATAAAAATACTATTTCAGAGCATAATTAGATCTACTGTGGTTATCTGGCATTTTCTTGTAAATGTACCTTTACCAGAATTCCTTTGTCTTGGGTTTGTGTGACAAGGTTTTGGCAGCAGAGGGGCTGCAGGGGTGGCTTCTGCAAGAAGCTGCTGGAAGTTTCCCTGTGTCTGACAGAGCCAATGCCAGCCGGCTCCAAGACGGTCCCACCCCTGGCCAAGGCCGAGCCCATTAGTG